>NC_073694.1:141804404-142105532 GCF_029784165.1 Wyeomyia smithii | reverse complement strand
GAATTTGTCCAAGTCCAGAGAGCCAATGAGTGGGGGGACTACATACATATAAAGTGCAGAAGGCTCCAAATCTTGATGAACGGCAAAATACGGTGGAGAAGTCACGGGCTCGGAAACTGCCATATGCTGACGAAGCCTTATTGTCTCATCATGGATGTGGAGACTCACGTCAAGGCGGACCTCAGGTCATTGGCGTAGCCAGAGGGGGCTGGGGGCGGGGGGTGGGGTCGTTGCCTGTTCAGCACATTACGTCAGGTGAAAACCTGGCTAAGGTCAACAATGGTTGAATAGCGGTTGAGTGCTCTCTGCTTGCTGAGTGTTCATCGGCAGATGGTTAACAACAAGCGTGAAAAGACACATGAACCGCTTCCGGAACGTTGACGTTTGATGCCCGAAGATTTTATTGAGAATCTTAACTGTGTCTTCAAACTTCATTCAGCTGGCCTGCATCGTTCTAGAAGAGGTCCTGGTAGTGGTTGAACCAGTGTCCGAACGTAACTCCGTTTTCTTAGTCGGAGACAAACTCGGTGATGTTCGATGAGAGGGACTTCAAAATTTGCTCCGTGGTTTGATACTGAGGCTGCTGCTGCTGGGCCGCCATCTGCTGTAAAAGTTGGGCCATCTTGAGAATCATATCTTGAATTCGCTGTTGCGGCTGCTGTTCAATTCTATCTTCTGCCATGTTCGTGGATTCTTGAGATCCTCGTCGCCAAAAAGATATGTCCAAAGGTTTAAATGAACTAAAGAGTTTTTATTAAAGAACATCTATTTAAATTCGAGGTTGGAGAAAGAATAATCAAATTTTCCACTCTGATGTCTTTTCACTTTTCACTTTTCACTGGTTGCCTTGATGTAACAATCAACACTAGTATTTATTTCTATTTTTTATTTTTAAATTCTAAAATTTGAAGAACTTGCCTCCCCCCCTCTATTCGAAATTCTGGCTATGCCCATGCCTCAGGTAGCTTCCGGGGCTACTGTTCTGCCCTGCCCAGCACAAGTTTATTGTTCCGGATGAAGTAAGGAAGCAGAAACTTTAAAGTTGCCAAGAAATAATTGATTTGGCAAGCGACCTGCCCATGTGGCGAAAGAAGACCACCGTTCGTGACTACCGGAACTGTAAACAGGGAGATCTACCTCCAAGAGTGTCTACAGAAACGTCTGCCTCCTCTGCTAAAGCAACACGAGGAACCTACGACCTTATGGCCGGATCTAGCTTCGTGCCACTATTCAAATTATGTACTAGAGTGGTACAAAGCCAACATGGTCACATTTGTACCCAAGGACAACGCATCCCCCTTCCCCTCAACACTGGACAAATATGAAGCAGGCACTACCAAAGCATCCCAAGGAGGTCAAATCTGAAGAGGACATTAAAAAAAATGGAGTCGTACAGTACAAACTGCAGCCAGATGTTGTAAAAAATTTAATAAGTGAAGTTAAGCGTAAAGTGCAAGTGTACGGTTAAGGTATTGAAACTGAATGAAGTAAATATGCCAAAAGTTTACTAATGGGTTATATTTTATTGTCTGAGGTTTGAAAAGGATCAGCTAACTTGATAATTTCCTACAGCCTTTTTTCAGTGATGTAATTTGCTGTGGGACACCTTTCAGTTTTGATATTTCCCATATTTAATAGATATAATAGGCTAGACTTTTTTTTTTTAAATTTTACCTTTTTTGTCGTTTGTTTCTTCACGATCAGACAACCATCAATGTTTAACTATTCTTCTGCAGTTTTTATAAAAAATAACTTTTTAAAAAATGAGCTTGTTAAGAGCACTAATTTTAGGTTACTCTTTTCAATTTTATTGTTGAAATTGAGCAACCGGGGAAATAATTACAAGTGAAAAATAACGTTATGAATATCAACCAGTCCATGATAACCAACATTCTGAACACGCTGCAGAACTTTTAATTGCGATAAAAATAGCATTCAGAATAGCACAAAAACTGTTGTTGAGTACTTAGCACCTTTTTCTAGGTGAACGTTTATGAACTTGTGTGAAGGTAATTAAATAGCAGATAAATCAATTAATGGAATAAAATTTGTAAAACTAGTGGTTCTATATTGTACATGAAAAATGGGTTACAGTGAAGCAGCTTTATTCAAGTCCCTTGATACTTCAACAATTAATTAATTTTATTCTTCATTTCTCGATTTAACTCTATCAACAGGTAATCGTCTATCCTACGCGCGACAGCCTGCAGGTGATGGGTGCCATTGTGATACTAACCGGCATCTGGATCATCTCACTGATCCTTGCATCACCGATGTTCATCATCCGGCAGCTTATACATTACGATGTGCACCTGCTTAGCCTCGGGATTGATTACATCTCGTACTGTGTCGAGGAGTGGCCGATAGCCCACGGTAGGGTATATTACTCGGTATTCACACTGTGCGTCCAGTATCTGCTGCCAATTTTAACGGTCTCGGTGGCTTACCTACGAATATATTTTAAGCTAAAGCACCGACTAGTAGTGACGACGACAAGCATCACCACTAGTGCGACATCGAATGAAGGCAAACCGTTGCGAGAGCGAGAACGAGGTCGACGGATGCAACGTACGAACTATCTGCTGATAAGTATAGCCTTAATTTTTGGAATCTCATGGCTTCCACTGAACCTTTTCAACCTAATTGCCGACCTGTATTTGGACGGGATCACACAGGAGATCATGGTCGGGTATGCGGTTTGTCACATGATGGGTATGAGCTCGGCTTGCTCTAATCCCCTACTTTACGGTTGGTTGAATGATAACTTTCGGAAAGAATTCAACGAACTGCTGTGCAGAAAGGATACGCATATGGTTTCTGCGAATGGAGGAGGAAAATCTATCTCGCGAAAAAATCGAACTTCGGTAGCTGCTCCGGAAGTAACGCAGGTGGGAGACAAATATCGAACAAATAGTGACCAAACCGAGCTTACCGAGCTTATGCCGTAAATCGAAGCATGTTTTGTACCCATTGTTGACACAGAAACCGCAACCGTTAATCCAAACATCCGCTGCATCCCACGTGAGGTGTGCAATGCTAACAGTTACTTGTTATACATCAGGAACACACAAACACATACATGTAGTTGATCCGCATTTAGTTAATTTACACATTTCCAACACAGGAACTTGGTAATTTACTTGTTATGTTGTTTCTTCTGTGTACGTATTACGTTCGATCAAATGCAGTTTTTTTTTCAAGTGTAGGTTTTTAGTTGCTATTTTAGAAAAGTCAGTCATTCTTTGAATAGGTTGGAAAGGATAGTGTGATGAAAAATGTAGATATTTATTATTACCAATCGCAGTTTGATGTCGACGCTACATAACATACGCAGTTTAATGCCGACGCTGCAATAACACCACATTATTGCATATATTTTATTGTATCCTTGTTACTTGCTCAGCTAATCAATAAACTACACGAAGTTAACACCGGCCTTCAACAAGTAGACCCCAAGCGATGTTTTCAACAAAAACAGTCATTTATATGAATATTTCCACAGTCGAATAATTTGAAACTTAGATCCTCTTGGAATGGAAGGTTGAAATTTAATTTGTAAATAGATCATTGCACGATGACGTCACAAAACAAGAAGAAGAAAGGGATTTGACAGTTTTCGAGGGTTTGTTTACATAGTAAAATTTTCGGCTCGAATAAAAATGTGGAAATGTCTTGTTAAAAATTACGTTTTTAAGAATAAACCAAAAGATCACAGTAACGAATTCGCAAAGGCGTACTCGTATCATTCATTTTCACTCCTATCACATGAAAAGTGAATGGAACAGATTGTAAACAAACCCGTGGGAAGTGTCAGAAAAGTGAGGTAATTTTTCGTGTGCAATGATCTATAGGACCGCTACATGCACAAAATGCTATCGCCAATAAAGAACTACATTCACCAAACTCATTTAGACCGATGTACACTCTAAAACAATTTATCAGGAAAGGTGGCTAATTCTCATCCACTTTCTTTTCATGTAACTTTAGCCAATTTCTCGAAAACCCCTCATGTGCTAAGGTCAACTTCAGTGTCAATCATCTATGTGTTGGTCAGGTAATTATATCCTGATTTTCACGTACCTTCTAACTAGACTTTTTACGTGATGTGTAGGTAAAACCATAAATAGAACGCATAAACACCACATGATTTTCACGTGTTATTCAGATGAAATCTATGTGAATTTTAAGTAAATAGAATACACAGCGCATATAAAAAATATAATTAATTTTCAAATATTAAAAATAATTACTTGTTCAGGATTGACATTTCCGACAGGAGAAAAATAGGAATAGTCAGAACGATATCATCAGTTCATAGTTTTGACTCGCAGCTGGTGCAGGAGGTGTTCCGCTTGAAACTGACTGTCGACGATTCCAATCGTTCCGGAAAGAACTCATGAAACGAAAATTCGAAAGATTTATAAGTTTCTTTTGTTAATCTAAATATTATTCTGGCTATGTAAGTAGTCTTTTGTTAATCTAAATATTATTCTGGCTATGTACATTGCGTGTTCTCCAATATTGAATTAACTGGAGCAGCTCAGGAGTTCTTAGTACACTATATTGACTTTTTTGTATACTAAAAATTCACGTATCTACTGTTATCGGAAACGTCACACCACAGCCGCATTACCACTAACAACCCCCCCCCCCTCCCCCCTATGTAACAATAAGTAATACATACTTAACCCCTCTCCCTCCCTTCACGCGTTACGTAATTTGTGTACGACGCCTAAGAATTTATTAGATTCATTCCGAGCCTGAACACAACGAAAATACAAAAAAGATAGATGAGAATAGAAACTGTTATGAGCAGTGATAAATGACCGTGATTAATGGCCATTCTTGTTAAAAAACCTTTTGAATCAATTATCTTTCACTACCATCTCACAGTAAAATTGATTTGCTAATATCAAAGATTGGAAAAAAAGTTTTAGTGAACAGATAATTAAGAATCTACAGGGTGACAAAAAAGTCCGGTCACACAGGAAAATCTCAATATTTCAAAGAATAAGAAGAAAATCTGAATCTGGCTTTCATAGCTTTATTCAGTAACTCTTAAAGATACTTCACAGACGATATCTCGGAATTACACCACCTTTCTCTGATCGAACCAGCTTCAGACGTCTCGGAAAGTCGTCGCAAGCGGCGCGCACGTGCTCCATCGGCATCTCGTCCCAGATTTTCGTGATAAATCGCTTGAATTGCTCCAAATTTGTTATATTATAGTCGTTCAGCTTCGACATCATGTATCCCCACACGAAATAATCCAGTGGATTCAGATCCGGAGACGACGCAAGCCATTCATTCTTCGAAATGAAATCGGTCAAGTTTTCCTCACACCACGCCTGAACAACCTTTGCGGTGTGGGATGGGGCGCCATCTTGCTGGAAGCAGTAGTAATCGTCTTCAAACAATAGTTCAGCTTGAGGCAGAACATTTTTATTCAAAACCGTGTCGAGGTAGTACACTGCGTTGATTTTGACCCCTTTATCGATAAAAATAAGAGGCAGTTTATGGCTCCCCAAACCATCACTGACGTCGTATTTTGGAACCGGGAAATGTTCAGCTTGTCCGCAGGAGCTTGCTGGAGGCTCACACTCCAAACTCGATCATTTTGGCGATTGACTGTTTGCTCCAAAATGAACCGCTTCTCGCCCGAAAAAATAATCTCGTCATCTGCGCGCCAACCGAGCAACTCCCACGACCGTTGATTCCTCTTGTCCTTTGTAACTTTGGTAACCCCATGAACCACCTGTTTTTTGTACGGTGTAAGTTTTAAATCCTTGCGCAGAAGCAGGTGGATTGATTCTCGGTTTATTTTAAGGTTCCTGGCCAGCTTTCCTGCAGATTGGGCGGGATTCCGGCGAATCCGGTCTCGTATAATCTTTTTCAGCCTTGGAGTTCTCACAGACCTTGGTCGTCCAGAACGTGCCTTGTCCTCGAAGCCTCCGGTCTCTAGGTACCGATTTATGGTCCGGTACACGAATTTCCGGTTGATTCCGAGCGGTTTTAGGTGTTTGAATATGTGTCCGGGTTTGTACCCTTTCACATATTCAGCGATAACAGCTGCTCTTAACTCTGCCATGGCTCACAACTCAATGTAAACAAACTGCACAGAAACGAAACTCTGCCACTGGCACCAGAGAGATGCAACTTGTAGGCTACAGGCGACCCCAAAAAAGTGTGACCGGACTTTTTTGTCGCCGTGTCTTGTGCATATTTCAAGATATAACCAAATACAGTCGCCGTTCGATAACTGCAAGTCTTTTAACTGCAACGCTTTTTAACTGCAAGACCGATAACTGCAACAACTTTGCAGTTATCGGACCGCAATCCGTCAAATCTGAAATCAAAGTCATATTTGACATTGAAGTGACAAACCTCGCGGGGGGATTCTAAATGCATTCGCAAATGAAAATTGTTGAATATCTAGAAACATTTCAAACGGACTTTTTCATTTCGATTTCGTTTACTTTTTGTCTCTTCATTCTAGATGGGAGATTATAGATCTCCACTATTAAGGGGTTATATACCTTTTTGGTCGAGAAAAATGAGGGAAGTTTGAATTCATTATCAAGTGCATAGCACCATTTTCATTGCATCGAAGTGGTATTTTTCTGAAAGGACAGTTTATCAACAACAAGAAAATACGTTTGATTTTGAGATATACCAATTATTACTGGAGTAATGGCCGTTTCCCCGAAACGCTATTTTTTTGCAGAGGCTTGCGGTGATCCTGATAGAGACTCAGCGGGTCAACCTCAATCAAAAAACTCATATTATTTCATTAGTTTAGAAGTGTGCCGTGTCCTTGTACGATCGCTTTTGTGTGTATTTTGTTTTCAGTGCAAACGGGAACGTTTTTCCCAAAAAATGCACGTTTTGAGCGCTAAAAATCGCATTAATTTTTTTTGCGGCAAGATGTAACTGTATGTTTCAAAAAGCGATCGTTCAAGGACCGGCGAATTTAATAACGAAAATAAAAAAAAATAAAGACGAAAGAAATCGGTTCAGTAGTTTCCCGCAATCAGAATCACGGCAAAGTCATTTTTCGGAAAACTTTATTCCGAGATAATCGCGTGTAAAGTTTTAAGTTTAGCTTATGCGGCCGTGGCGAGGCGCCCTGCAAATCGCTCTAACTTTCTTCCTTTTGCTCAGATCTTTATGAAAATTTGTGAAAATGTTCTCAAGATATTGTATTTGAAGATAATGCAATAAAATTTTTTTCGGTTTTTTGAAAACTAAAAAGGTTTAAAACCCCTTAATCAATGAAGCAAAATCACCATGTTATGTGGTTCACTTTCCGTAATTATTATAAAAGAAAAAAAAAATTCTTTGTGCATTGTTTGGCTAGCCTTCACTACTCAGTGAGGCAGTGCATAGTAGATCACAAACAATATTTTGTGACCTAGCGTTAAATAGACCATTTTAGGAACTGATAGGTGTCACGGATCGTGCTGACATTGATGTTGCTTTTACTTGCGTTATGTCAGCGGTTCCGAGCTTTCTGTCAAAATTTCATTCATGAATTGAGTTCAGAAACGTCTCGTTAAATGATCTTCTGTAGTGATGAACTTTATCTTCGCCTACATATTGGTTATGTAAAGTAGTTACTAAAACGCAATAAATTATGATGCGGAAATATGAATATCAAATTGATTAACCAAAAAAGCGTGCCTATTTTAGTTTCCTGCTATTTTTTGCCACTATTCCATTAAAAAAATACATTTCGACATCATTGAAAACAAAAATGGTAGTGACGGACCCCCTTCTAAATTTTGGCATGTGTCAAGTGTTGCAGTTATCGAACGGCATTCGAAAACTGCAATGTAAACATGTTGCAGTTGGCGAACGACGACTGTATATGGTTTAGATAGAATATTTTTCATATATATCACTTGGTAGTGTAATTAATACAATGAATCTAACGGTGATTCGACCGTAAAGACTGTGACTGTGAAAGATTTGGTAAATTTTTGCATGAATCTGTCATTAAAGGGTGTTCATTATATTGCATCACGGAAAAAAAGCAGTAGAAAGTTACGTAGTCGACTGATTCTTTTCAAACTTCAGACGATAGAATGTAACACAATCGTATGCTTTTGGCAAATTTATTCAATTCGACTTCAATGAAATAACCGTACGCTCGCACCTTACGCTTAACTTTACTCGTTAGGTTCTGGCTGCAGCTTTCACTGTACATAAACCCGCTTTTTCTTCATGTTTTCCTCAGATTTGTCCTCCTTGGGACGTTTTCGTAGTGCCTGCTTCATAATAGCCCAGTATTTTTCGATGGGCCTTAGTTCCGCAGCGTTTGTGGTTCATGTCCTTGGGTACTAAGCAGATCGCTTGTCAAATCAAGTATTTCTCGACAAACTTTGAAAGTTTCTGCCTCCTAACTTACTCCGGAACATCAAACTTGGGCAGTAGCCCCATTAGCTGCTGGTAGTCCGCGTTGTCGTAAGTCTCATAATCCATAATAAGAAAAAAAGGCTTCGTCAGCATCTGGGTGTACAGCTTCCGGACCCGTGGCTTACCCACCGTATTTTGCCCTTCGTCACGATTTGGAGCCTTCTGCATTTTGTAAGTATGCAGTCCCCCCGGCCCTTAGCTCTCTGAAAGTAAAACTTGGACAGATTTAACTTTTTGACCACATCCTTGACCGAAGCATGGAGATTCGTCGTAAAAGCAATCACAACACGCTAGTGATCCTGATTACTAATAAAACATCCATTCTGACCGTATCTCTCCTTTCGTGCTCTCCGATCGTAGTAACGGTAAATCATACGTCTCACCGTTGACTGTATGATTCCGAGTTGTTTTCCGATGTTCCGACGAGAGCATTGACGATTTTCTAGGTGTTTGCGCAAAATCAATTCGCGACGTTGTTTTTCGGATAACGGATTTTTTTTAAATTTTCGAAAAACTGACAGTGATAAAAATACAATATAGACAACAGACTCCAAACTACTTGTACCCAAATTTTCAAGACAAAATACTCAATGCGTAATGATCTACAGCATTTTTCCCGTGATGAAATTTGTGTCCCACACACCCTTTTCACGTGCACTTCGATTATTACCTTTACGTTTTTCGTGTGATTCTGCATGTAGAGCAGTGAAAAATGCACTATAATAATAAACTTGTTAACCAAATTTCTGTTTCCCGTTCCAATTTTGTAGAATCCATTTTGGGAGAAACGAATCGGCAGCATGGACCAGCAGGACTGCATGAATTTGTGTAGTGTGGAGAATAGCGTGTGAGAATAACACATTTTTGAGGTCAAAATAGTTGTATCCCTTCGATGTGTGCACAGTATTTTTACCAGTCACCGTATTTGGCATTTGAAGCAAATCAAAATGAAAACCAACATTCATAATAATACAACAACGGTAGGTGTTTTGCTACTACCGGACGAAACCAACGAGAAAGGCTTTTGCGCTTCCATTGTAAATATAAAAATGTTTTGTGCGACGTTAGACTAAGTGAAGGCGTTTAAAAAAAACCCCAAAGCGCCTATAGATAGTCCCATGAAGAAGTGACAGCTTAATTCCTAGTACCATGAAACGCAACGTTGGCCACTGTCAGTAGCCTAAGTAAAACTGTATATATAGCAGAATGGAATGGGCAAGGCAGTTTGACTGGCATCGTTTAGTATAGAGGATGTAAATACGATATTCCAATATATGAAAACTTTTGAATGGATGTGGCAAATTGAGAAGGAGATTTATTTGTGAGATTTACTAGCGTGAATTTTCGATTGTCCGTGATCGACTTAGCCTCTATGAATAAAATAATCGAATTCTATATCATTTATAGGTTAACATAATTGAATACAATTCTACAAACTGCTTGTTGATTGTTTGTAAGTCGGTTTCGGAATAAATAAATGTTTTCTTCCACTATTTGACGAAGAGAATTCAAGCATTTATCAGGTAACATATTATTATAGGTGAAATGGATTTAATCCAGAACTGAATAAGTAGAACAATTTGGCTGGTTCAAAAACAATTGCCCATTCGAGCCCGACAATGAAATTATTCCAATTAATTGCTGCAGTGAACAAACAGCGTTAATAGAAAGAGAGCGCTTTTCATAGATTTTGAGTGAAACAATATTGCATCAATTAAAAATTAATTAGAATAAATTCACAGTTCTGCAATTGATAAAACTCGAAACAGTAAATTTTTCTACTTGTCCTTTTTATTAAAAAATAACAGGCGTAAAAAAGGTTTGTTAACGGGGTTTCAAAGTTTTACGACCAATTATATGAAATGTAATTCAGTGAGAAATGCAATTTAAAAAATAAACTCTGTAAAATTTTCTGCATAGTCCTTACCAAAACAGCGGTGAATTTTAATTTACTGTTTGTATATTTAGTCATATCGGGGATAAATAAAGCATTTTTATACAAAGTAATCGACCAGCTGTTCACTTTCCGTTCATCTATATCACATTCATCATTTGCTGACTCTCATAAAATTCAATCCCAAACGTCGCGCAAACATCCATAAACTCGCTGGCACAGCCATTTCACTGTCAATATTGGCGAAAAGCGCAAAGGCCACCGTCAAAGACGCACGGCATGGCACTCACGCCACCACCGTAGTCTGTTTTCATATTGATGTGTTTTTATTTGGCCTTTCTAGGCTACTCTCCTCTTGCTTTCCCTGTTGACAAAATTTTCGATACCTATGTGGTTATAACATTTTATATTTCAGCTAACAGGCATTTATTTCCTCGACATGATATCAAGATTGAAAATAATTGAAACGTCTGCGAGGTTATGTTGCTTCAAAATGGATTGCCGTAGGTAACAACAACGGTAACAACGAAAGGGTCACACAAAATGTGTAAAACATTCATACTAATCTGCCAATCTAAAGTAATTCAATTCAATCGAATAAGAAATGATTCAAACCGATCCTATCAAATCCATTCCAATCCAATTTATTTCAATCCAAGTCAATCCAATCCAATCTAATCCAACCCAATCCACTTCAGTTCAATCCAGTCCTATGCAAAAAAAGGAAATAATAAGTTGCAGTTCAATTTATTATTCTATTCGTAATTCTATGTTTGAACATGCGTTTATACACTATGGCACATAGCCCTCCATTTTTTTAATCTGATCATTTCAATGGTTGTGTTTTGTGTGATTGAAACTCTAAAAATTCGTAAGTGTAAATAAGAAGGAAATAGAATAAAGATCAATCTAGCTATAAACCAGAAACTCAGCTGTTGCCGAAAAATAGATATATGAATGCAATATTTCTTTTTATAGAATTAACAGTGTTTGTTTTTTGATTCATTTTCTAAAGTCATATTTGAACGAACTGCTTGATTTAAGCTTAGTTTATTTGAAAAACAACAACAAAAAGATTAATGAGATCTGATGACCCTTCAGGTAGTATCACAGATACGGCGAAAAAAAGAAGACCCGCGGAGCATAACTTGGTGAACTATTGAATGTTTTCTCTCGAAATTTCAAGCCGAGTTCATGTACTCAACCGACCGTCACTAGAGTTTTCGCATCAGGTAAAGTATAGAAATGTGGTGTGTTTTCCATCGGCTCGTGTCCCACGTTCATTGAACCACAGTGTTAGCCATGCGCTGGGGCACTATGCCAAAAAAAATGGAAACATTAATCTGGCGATAAGGTGAGCGTGCAGCATAGGCACCAGCAGAAGCACAAACCGGTTTCAACTTTCGGTACTCCCACCGTGATCAAACGGTAGGAATGTACTGTACGATGCGGATGCTTTTTTTTTAAACTCTAATATTTATTTAGGCCCAACCGCAAAGCATAACGGGGCCGAATATCTTTTGGAGTAGGGAAAAGCCAGCTTGAGTAGAGCCTGTATCCCGACTGCTCCTCCTCAAACAGGCATAAAAACCCTCTCATCTTTTCTCTTTTATAAATACAATTTAAAAATACATATCATTTAAACCTACGGCTAACAATAACAATAACAATTAAAGTTTTTCTCTGTATGAGTAAATATCAATTCCTAATACTATTCGCTGAGGTGTGATGGTTCCTTATCTCTTAGAAATCAAAACTTATATCTATGTTCGGTGGATCATGTCTCTCAGAAAGAAGCGATGATTCATGTGTCTCTAAAAAGATCAATAAAAAAAAAGAAGAAGAGGAACAGAATTAGTGTGAAACTTTTTGATGGAGGTTGTGTTGGAAAACAAAGGAGAAGAAGCAAGGAGATAATCAAATTCGATACTTGATATCTCTTAAAAAGTCATAAATAGGTATTACAAGCGCGGGGTTGCGGCTAGCAAGCGCATCCCGTACTTGCATTGTAAATGTCACTTTCTTTTTTCGGAGAAAATCAATAAGCTTGGTCCTTGCTCTGTGGTACTTAGGGCATACGAAGACTATATGATCAATATCTTCGTACCCTCCACATTCGCACAGATTACTATCGACTAAGTTTATTCGATAAAGGTGTGCGTTTGCAACAAAGTGATTGGACATTAGGCGCGAAATAACTCGAATGAAATCTCGAGTTAAATCTAACCCTTTGAACCAAGCTTTTGTAGACACTTTGGGCGAAATCGAGTGCATCCATCGCCCAAGATCGTCTTTATCCCATTTTTCCTGCCAGTTTGCCAGGGCCAGTTGTCGAGGCAGGTGAAAATACTCGGTATAGATGATCGGTCTATCAAATATATCTCCTTCTATGGCACCCCTTTTCGCTAATAAATCAGCTTCTTCATTGCCTGGGATTGAGCAATGAGAGGGGACCCACACAAAGCAGATGATGAAAGACCGATCAACCAGCACTTCCAATATCCGTCTAATTTCCGGAAGGAAATAGGACGGGTGCTTGACCGGTTTAATCGATCGGAGAGCTTCGATAGAACTGATATAGGACTGATATAGGATAGGACTGAGCTCGATAATTCGCAGCGAATTGTGTATGGCAGCTAATTCAGCTACATTTTTGAGGGATATGTGATGATCTGTGTTAAAAACGCCATATCCGGATTGTCCATCCATCACAGATCCGTCCGTGAAAAAAGAATTCTGTTCTGGGAGGTGGCCGAATTTTGCCGAAAATATTGATGGCACAACTGTTGGTTTAAGGTGTTCGGGAATTCCATGGATTTCATGTTTCATCGTCAAATCAAACACAACAGAAGAGTTGTTGAGCGATGTTGAAATCTCACGGGATGGAGCAACAACCGAAGGGTTTATCTCCATGGTCATGAACCGCTGGTATACTGACATACAGGGTTTCTGGACAACTTCCAAACATTTCTCATAGTTCGCAATAAGCATTGGATTTGCTATTTCCGATCTAATAAGGAAACGAAGGGCCAACTCAAATAGCCTCTCTTTGAGTGGCAGCATTCCAGCTATGACCTCTAGGGACATGGTATGTGTCGATTGCATGCAACCTAGAGCGATACGCAAACAACGGTATTGTATCCTCTCTAACTTCAGCATGTGTGAAGCTGCGACACCTCTGAAGCATATGCTGCCGTATTCTATTACGGGCAAAATCGTGGTTTGGTAGAGTCGTATCAAATACTCTGGAAGGGGTCCCCATGATGTTCCTGTTACCATTCGAAGAAAATTGATTCTCGGTTGGCATTTTTGTTTCAGGTAATTGACATGTTTTTCCCATGTGCACTTAGAGTCATACCATACTCCGAGATATTTAAAGCTAGGTGACTGAGTGATGGGTCTTCCGGACAGAACTAGCTCCAAACGGGGTGGTGGTCGCTTTTTTGAAAAGACTACCATCTCCGTTTTTTCAAGCGAAAACTCAATCCCAAGGCAACTGGCCCAACTGGTCAGATTATCTAGCGTATTTTGTAGGCTGTTCTTCATGTCTACAGCCAGGGACGCCGTGACTGATACTACGCAGTCGTCAGCTAACTGGCGCATTGTGCAGCCGTCCGTCAAGCATGTGTCGATGTCACTGATGTAGAAGTTGTACAACAGCGGACTAAGACAGAAGCCTTGGGGGAGACCCATGTAGCTCGTTCGTGTTACTGTTGATGAACCGTGGTTGAAAAGTAAATGCTTTTCAGACAGCAGGTTGATCAAAAAGTTTGTCAATATAGGGGAGAATCCTCTTTGATGCAGTTTCTCGGAAAGAATTTCGATTGAAACTGAATCAAATGCACCTGTGATATCCAGGAAAACCGACGTCATTTGTTGTTTGCTACCAAGAGCCATTTCCGCTTCTGTGGCTAGTAGAGCTAGGCAATCGTTAGGGCCCTTGCCCCTACGAAAGCCGAATTGGGTCTCTGATAGTTGGTTAGTAGCTTCTGCCCAGTTATCGAGCCTACGTAGGGTCTTTTTTTCCAGCAGTTTGCGTATGCATGAGAGCATCGCAATCGGCCTGTACGAGCGATGATCTGCAGCAGGTTTGTCTGGCTTTTTGATTTGCGATAATCTTAACCTGTCTCCAAGCTGTCGGGACCATATTGTTCCTGATAAGTTTATTAAACAGTTTAAGAAATCGTATCTTGGCTGAATCCGGCAGGTTTTTCATCAAATTAAATTTGATCCTGTCCGGTCCTGGAGCCTTGTTCTTGCAAGACGCGAGGGCAATCGAGAATTCCATCATTGAAAATTCAGGTTCTTCAATCGCCGTTGTGTCACTGAAATTTTGCTGTGATGGGACTGCATCTGGACATACCTTTTTCGCGAAATCATAGATCCAACGTTCAGAGTATTCCATAGCCTCATTGTTGTCGGACCTATTGCGCATTTTTCGAGCCGTATTCCAGAGATAGCTCATAGAAGCATCTCTGGGTAACGTGCTTATGAAATTTTGCCAGTACGATCTTTTTTTCAGTTTGTGCAGTTGAGCTTGCTTTAGTTCCAGCTCTCTAAACTGATCATAAAGCTCAATTGAGTCACCATTCCTGAATGCCAAGTATGATGCTTTCAGAGCTTTTTTCATCTCGGTGCAATCTTTGTCCCACCATTGTTTGTTGGGACGAATTTTCAACTTGTTCTCAGGGGCGGGCCTCGTCTGAGATTGCAACGCGCTATCTAGCACTAATGTTGCAAGGAAGTTGTATTCGTCAGATGGGGAAAGCTCTTCGTTTGTTTCGAGACCCTGGGATATTATGTTCGAGAATTTTCCCCAATCAATATTCCGGGTAAGATCATACTCTACTTCGACTGTGGTAGCAGAATGGAGCCTGCTCATAATCGAAATACTGATTGGCAAATGGTCGCTACCGTGGGGATCTTGAATAATCTCCCATTTGCAGTCCAAAGCTGTTGAGGAGGAGAACATCGACAAGTCTAATGTGCTCTCTCGTATTGGAGGCCTTGCTATTCTCGTAGTTAACCCAGGTATGTTCAATAAGGTCAGATCGAAGTCGTCCAACAAACTTTCAATGAGAACAGCACGGCTGTCATCCCTGGGTGCTTCCCATGCCGTACCGTGAGAGTTGAAATCTCCCAGGATAAGGCGTGGAGTCGGAAGCAGTTCAGCTTATTGTGTCAGCTGCAACCGGTTAATAGTAGCTCTAGGCGGAATGTAAACTGATGCGACAGTGAGGCCCTCACCAGCAATTGTTATATGGCAAGCAACAATTTCAATACTGTCAATTACTGGGAGAGGAATACGGAAGAATGTGTAGCATTTTTCGATACCAAGGAGCACTCCGCCATAAGAGTTTTCGCGGTCTAAACGGATGATACTGAAGTCTGGTACGGCTAGTGTCGTATCAGTTGATAACCATGTTTCAGATAGCGCGAAAATATCGCATTTGCTATCGTGAACCAGAAGTTCAAATTTATTTAATTTGGGAATCAAACTTCTACAGTTCCATTGTATGATCCCTGTTGTCGATTCGTCACTTCTGTTGTCTGATTTAGACATCGAAGGATACGAACGCGAGGAGGGGCCATTTGGTGCTTAGTTGCTTACCCAACATGCAAATTGTTGGAAGCCAAGCCGAAATCATTCTTGATGCGGATGCTTCTTCATGGATTCAACGCTTGACGGTGAAGATTTGGTATTCCAAGTGTCGTTTTCAATCAGTATTAAATTGAGAATGATAGGTACTCGAGGTGGTGCATTTCATTGGGATATTTGGAATAAATTATATGAAATAGTATGAAAAAAATCGGTCATTTTTTGTATAGCACCGTCTTGACACTACTTCAATGTACTTGAAATACACAATCTATCAGTTCAATAAGATCAAAATAATTTTATTGATAGTATGCGCCAAAATGAACAAAAATTTTCGTTCCCACGTCAACATCTGCCGTCTGGTAGAGAAATGGTTAAACTGATTTTATCTTCCCTTGTGTGCTTTCGTAACAAGCATAGATAGGGGAACAGCAGGCAAAACAGACAGGGTAGGTATAGTAGACTGCTGTGAACACTTTGATAACAAAACAAATCATTAACTGTCAAAAAATATACATAATAAATTATTTTTTAAACAATACATTTCTCTCGCTACTCTAATTTTGCAACATGAACATTAGAAACACAAAAACATTTTTTTCTACTAGTTTTAAAATTGTGGCATATCATCCCGCGTAGGAGATGGATTTGATTAAATATTCCGTGCTTGTCGTTCTTCATTTGTTTATTATTCGGGTTTGATATTATCGACTGTTTTTATCGTTGAGCTTGAGCTTGAACTTGACGACCGTACATTTCGTTTTTTCTCCGTGATGGATCTGAGCTAGTGAAGTTGCACAAAAAAAACAACTCAGTAGCTTCCGCTTTGAATCGATCGATAACGGCGTCGGCCACGTCCTTACGGTCGCAAGGGTAAGAAAGGAGGTTGTAAGAAAAGAGGTGTAACAGGCTTTATAATCAACGGAAAGATGGTGTTTAGGGACTCTCAACTCGCGGCACTTTTGGAAGATCTGCCGCAGGGTAAAGGTTTGGTCAGCCGTAGACCGTCCTCCCATGAAGCCGGCCTGGTAACTTTCTAGAAATCTGTTGACTAATTTTTTTTTTTTTTTTTTAGGGGGGATTTGTTAGTAGCTCAAGTATTTATGATAAATGTTACTAAATAATGAGTATGTGTGCCCAATCACAAATGGTGACTTCTCAACACTGTTAGAAATTTGTAATTTTAATTGTTAGGATTTGTTTGCTTTCGCAATTAGGACTTATCATTCGTAGGGATTTAAACCTACTTGTCAGGAAAGGGGAAGTAAACTTACAACTAACTTAATTGCTAACTTATTGGCTATAAAGAGAGCTTATCGTAGCAATTGAGGATTGCAACGATTTTTGTCGAAAATTGTTAATAATTTTATTTGACATAGCTTCTAATGGTTCAACACCAGTAAGTCTATGTAATTCGAGTGTACCAAACCAAGGAGGACGCTTCAAAATCATTTTCAGAATTTTATTCTGAATCCTTTGGAGCGTTCTCTTCCTTGTTGAACAGCAACTTGACCAGATCGGTACAGCATAAAGCATTGCTGGTCTAAAAATTTGTTTGTAAATCAAAAGTTTGTTCTTTAAACAAAGTTTAGAATTCCTGTTAATGAGAGGATATAAACATCTCGTATATTTGATGCACTTGGCTTGTATACTCTCAATGTGCTCTTTGAAAATAAGTTTTTTATCATAAATTAGTCCCAAGTACTTAACCTTGTCGGACCAACTTAAAATAACCCCATTCATCTTGACAACGTGATTATTGTTTGGCTTGAGGAAAGAAGCCCTAGGCTTATGCGGAAAAATTATCATTTGAGTTTTAGAAGCATTGGGAGAGATTTTCCACTTTTGCAAGTAGGAAGAAAAAATATCTAAACTTTTCTGCAATCGACTGCATATGACACGAAGACTTTTTCCTTTTACGGAAATGCTTGTGTCATCGCAGAACAATGACTTTGTGCATCCTGAAGGCAAATCAGGAAGATCTGAAGTGAATATGTTTTACAGGACTGGACCCAAGACTGAACCTTGAGGTACACCTGCTCTGACAGGAAATCTATCAGATTTTGAATTCTGATAGACAACCTGCAGAGTTCGATCAGTCAGATAATTTTTTAAAATTTTGATTAGGAAAATTGGAAAATTAAAAGTTTGCAATTTCGCAATCAAACCTTTATGCCAAACACTGTCGAATGCTTTTTCTATGTCTAAAAGAGCAGCTCCAGTGGAATAACCTTCAGATTTGTTAGCTCGTATCATATTAGTAACTCTGAGCAATTGATGAGTTGTGGAATGCCCATGGCGAAATCCAAACTGTTCATTTGCAAAAATTGAATTTTCGTTGATGTGTGACATCATTCTGTTAAGAATAATTCTCTCAAACAGTTTACTTATTGAAGAAAGCAAACTGATTGGTCGATAACTTGAAACTTCAGCTGGGTTCTTATCCGGTTTTAAAACGGGGGTAATTTTTGCATTTTTCCATAATTTGGGAAAATATGCAATTTTGAAGCAGCAATTGAAAATTTTCACTAAAAATTCCATTGTGCTCTCAGGGAGATGTTTGATTAGTATATTAAAGATTCCATCGTCACCAGGTGCTTTCATATTTTTGAAATTTTTAATAATTGATTTAATCTCATTCAAGTTAGTTTCAATTATTTCTGCAGGTAAAAAATTCTGGGAAGAAATTAAATCAAATTGACGTGTGACTTCATTTTCAATTGGACTCACAAAATTCAAATTTGAGTTATGAACACTCTCAAACTGCTGAGCAAGTCTTTGAGCCTTTTGTTCATTGGATACAAGAAAACGTTCACCATCTTTTAAAACTGGAATAGGCTTTGAAGGTTTCTTAAGAATCTTCGACAGCTTCCAAAATGGTTTTGAATATGGTTTCAATTTTTCAACTTTAGTCTCAAAATTTTGATTTCTCAGAAGAGTAAATCTGTGTTTAATCTCTTTCTGTAAATCTTAATAAATAGTTTTAAAAACAGGGTCACGAGAACGTTGATATTGACGTCTGCGGACATTTTTCAAACGAATTAGAAGTTGAAGATTTTCGTCAATTATTGGTGAATCAAATTTCACTTGAGCCTTTGGAACAGAATAATTCCTGGCATCAACAATTGCACACTTTAATGCTTCCAAAGCGGAATCAATATTCACTTCGTTTTGCAAATCAAGCTCATTATTGAAATTTCTCTCAATATGAGTTTTGTATCTTTCCCAATTAGCCTTGTTATAACTAAAAACAGAGCTCATAGGGTTTAAAACTGATTCATGTGATAAAGAAAAAGTTATTGGAAGATGGTCAGAATCGATGTCAGCATGTGTGATCAAATCACTACATACATGACATTGATCTGTTAGCACCAAATCAATTGTTGAAGGGTTTCTTACAGAAGAAAAGCATGTAGGACTATTCGGAGACAAAATAGAATAGTATCCTGAAGAACAATCATTGAATAAAATTTTGCCATTGGAATTACTTTGAGAATTATTCCATGAACGATGTTTAGCGTTAAAATCGCCGATTATGAAAAATTTCGAACGATTTCTGGTGAGTTTTTGTAAATCACCTTTAAAATAATTTTTGAGCTCGCGTGTGCATTGAAATGGTAAATATGCTGCGGCAATAAATAAAATCCCAAATTCAGTTTGAACTTCAATTCCCAAAGTTTCAATAACTTTCGTCTCAAGATGGGGAAGAGCACGATGTTTGATTCGGCGATGAATAACAATTGCAACTCCACCGCCGGAACCCTGAATCCTATCATATCTATGAACCACGTAATTGGGATCATATTTTAATTTTATGTTAGGTTTCAAAAATGTTTCAGTAATAATTGCAATATGCACATTATTTACTGTTAAAAAATTAAATAGCTCATTCTCATTGGCCTTCAATGAGCGAGCATTCCAATTTAATATTTTAATTGTTTTATTTGAAATCATTGCTAAATTTTAAATTAGAAACAATTTTAATAGTAAAATTTGTGCCTATTTGAATGGCTTCAAACATTGATTTTGCCTGCAACATGGCGTTCATAAGATCGAACATTGCCTGTTGCAAAAAAGAAAGTTTACCTGCCGTAATAGGCCCCAGGCAGTTGACATTAGAAAAAATATTTTCGGTAGCAATATTACCTGGAGTGATAGGTGTACAATTATTTTCTAGCGTGTTTTGCTTACCCATATTAACGGTCATTTTCGAACTACCAACACTAGGCGGTATAATGTTCGAACTACCTGTAACCTGTGCATAAGTTAAACAGGTATGCAAAGGAGTAGGTAAACTATGCGTCACTGGTACGCTTGGAGAATTTTGTTTTGAAGTTGGTTTTAATTGAGAAATTGAATTTTGTTTACCTTGCCTTGCCTTAACAATTGCTAAACGGACTGGGCATTGATAAAAATTTGACATCTGGTTGCCGTTACAATTCGCACAGCGAAAATTTTTACTCTCTTTCACAGGACATGTGTCCTTTTTGTGAGAAGAGTCTCCACAATTAAGACATTTTTGGTCCATGTTACAGAATTTGGAACCATGGCCATAACGTTGGCAAGTACGGCATTGAGTGATATGCTTTTCACCTCCGCCATACTTCCTATAAATTTCCCACTTTACACGCACATTATACAAAGCATGTGCTTTTTCAAAAAATTTTAAGTTGTTAACCTCATTGCGGTTAAAATGAATTAAATAATTAACAAGGGAAATTCCAGTTCTCTGACTGTTTTCGCCTCGTGATTTTTGTTTCATTAGAATTACTTGGGTAGGGGCTATGCCAAGTAATTCTGTTAAAGTAAGTTTGATCTCATCAACGGTTTGATCGTTGGTGAGACCTTTCAAGACAACCTTGAACGGCTTGGCGTTCTTGGTGTCATATGTAAAAAATTTGTACATCTTGTCAGTTAAATACTGAACAAGACGATCACGACCCTTTACTGAGTCGGCTAATAAGCGGCATTCACCTCTACGGCCAATTTGATAGGTAACTTTAACGTCAGAAACAAACGTTGAAAGTTCCTTTTTGAATATATTAAATTCAGAAGAAATAGTTACCACAATAGGTGGAACTTTCTCCTTTTTTAAAGATTTTATATTTTGTATAGTTTCATTATTAATAACTTCCATTTCACCAGCTTCTTGCTCAGGCAAAATATCAAAAGGATTGTCACTACAGACACTCGAAGTGTCAGAAAGAGATGCCTCTCTTTTCCTCCCCGCAGCGATGCGAGGTTTCTTTTTCCGTCCAGCCATTTCAGGTGATACGAAAAAAGTTAAAACAAATGTTAAATTCAAAAGTAGGTAGTCTTGAGAAAGACTGATGGGAAATAACTTTCAGGTAGTCTTTAAAAGACACACTAACAAAACACAAACTTTGAAGCTATAGGCAGTCAAAGACCAGTCCACAAGCAACCGAAAAAACGTCTGATCTGTAGGACAGTTCAAGACGCACTGATCTGTTGACTAATGGTGAACGGCATTGGACCTGGGAAAACACTTTGTAGGGCGCATTCAGGACTGTGATCACTGAGTTGATCGCCTTTCTTGTAGATGGGGCAGATAATCCTTTCTTTCCACTCGTCCTGTAGCTGTTCTGTCTCCCAGATTTCGACGATTAGCCGACGCAGCGAGCTGATCAATTTTTCGGGGCCCATTTTCAGAAGCCTTGCTCCGATGCCGTCCTTTCCGGCCGATTTTATGTTCTTGAGTTGCCGGATTGTATCCTTAACTTCGCTTATTGTTGGGGGTGCACATCTCGTCGTTCGTTGCTGTCGTGATCTTCTGCTTGCACGTCGTGCAGACTATCTATTAAAACGTGGTCGATTTGTGTTTCTGTTCCATTTGATGATCTCCAGGAGAATCCATACTGGAGCCTATGCTGGAAGAAGGTGTTAAAGTCGATTAGTCTGAGGCCATCCTGATCAAACGATTATAACAAACGGATATTTTTGAAACCGCAAAGCACAAGCAAAATATCCCCAACACTAATACTTAATTTTTGATTCTCGTCTCTCCTCTGATCCATATTGCTTGTGCGAGAAGCGTCGCACGGGCGGCCGAGCAACAATCTTTCTATACACTCAGGTTTCTCTTGCTTTTTCAGGTTTCTGGTTTCGAAGCGTATTACAAGTACAAAATAAGTTTCAAGAGAGTCTCTAAGAGTATCATGAAACATAAATTGTTACTTGGTCTCTCACACAGATTTATGAGCACTCGCGGAGAAACACGTTCCACCACCGAAAGAAATGGCTGATCCCAGGAATCATCACTGATCAGCGAAACAAAAAACACAGGCGGGGGCCTAGCGTGGTTGGTAACGTCTCCGCCAACCACGCTCGAAGCCAGGGTTCGAATCCCAACGCCGACATAGGTGTGGAGTGGCGTGATCCACTCACAACCAACCCAACTGGTCTAGTTTCAATCTTAGCCGACACCGGGAGATTTTCTGAGGCGAAAAATCTCTGGGATCACGCCTTCCATCGCATGAGGAAGTAAAGCCGTTGGCGCCGGCCCGTTAATCAACGGGTCGTAAGTTAGGGTCCTGTGTGGAGTCGCCTCCCGGGCGTCACTGCTTGGCACAACAACAGTGACGGAACTAGACCGACGGAAAATAAGCGAGAATAGAAAAAAGCGAAACAAAAATTGTTGCGCCAAACTTTTTTTTCTCTCGTTATGATATTAGAAATCTTCAATCTCGAACAAGCCACCATAAACCATCATAATCACTGCTACTCTTAGTCATGATTAGCCAAAAACTTTTAAAGAGCAAATTTTTACTTAGCCTTAATTCACACGTGCATAACGTTGGCCAGACTTCCCGATTTCGAGATTGTTTTTATTGGAGTAAAGAAAAATTAAATCATCAAACATATAAAGTATTTGCACCATTTTATGAAAAAGCACAGGCCAATATCGAATATCACTGAAAAACGTTAAATGAAATATTATTCATTTGATCATATATACATGTTTTACCCGCATTTCCCTTACATTGCTCGTGCTCAGGGGGCTCTTGTGGCTGTCAAACTCCATACATTTTCCATCTACCACTCAATGATTCTGGTACCAGCGTTTCTGGTACCCACTTTTTGGTTGGTTTGCCCTAATACAAGTGAAATAGAGTAAACGTCCCATTTTTTCGGTAGACTTATTCTCGAGTAAATGTCGTTTTAGATGGGAAAAACAAGAGCTCAACATTTGTTTTCAGTACAATGTGCACTTTCAATGAATAAAATAAGTTTTGTAAGTATTTGAAATGAAATATCACCGCCGTGATGAATATATGATTGGTAGGCAAAATGTTGACGTTTATAGGCCCCTGCTTGTGCTACCTGTTGGACAATGTGGGTTAATGTGTACGTACTTAAGCCGTAGTTACTAATGGGAGAAAGACCGTAGCCTTGTATAAACCGTCAGATCTTCTTTTTTTTTTCTTCATCTATAATTTATTTGACACGGCACAAATACCATTTAATGTTTAACGGCGCCAATTATATCTGGTAGCTTACTTTCTAAAGTATCTTAATAACTAAAAGCAAATTTTTTATCCTCGCTGCCGACTACGAGCTGAAACTAAATCTAACTTAAAGCTAGAATGTTTTGCATTGAAAACACTGATTTGTTGTTTGATGGTTTTCCATCGCCATAGGTAAGCAGCATATTGAATATGTTCCGCTGCTAGGCCAAGATATTACGGACTGGCATATTGGGTTGTCTCCCTCGGGGCCTGAGAGTATCGTGCGGGTCTAGTTGCTGTTTCCGGATCCGGGGTCTTAACGTGTTCTTGTCGTTTGGTTGGATGTAGGCGGAAGGGAATAGGATTGAACTGGGGCGTGGATGGATTTCAGGAAAACGTATATAAGGGACATGAAGGATAAGTCACGGCTCGCCAAGACATCACGAACAGGAACAGCCGGCTGCCTACTTTCGGCCTGCAGGGAAGCTATTAATTTAGACCTTGCGTCACGGTGTACAGGGCATGACCAAACCACATGCTCTATGTCGTGATAACCTTCACCACAGGCACAGATACCACTTTCCCCGAGCCCAACACGACGGAGATGCGCGTCAAATTTATAGTGATTGGACATAAGCCGGGACATCACGCAAATGAAATCCCGACCTACATCCAACCCCTTGAACCACGGGTTCGTCGATACTTTGGGGATTATGGAATGTAACCATCTTCCCAATTCCCCTCTGGTCCAAGCATTTTGCCAACTGATGATCGTATTCTGACGTACAAGTGCGAAAAATTCATTAAAGGCAATTGGTCTTTCATAAATATCACCGTTTGTTGGGCCCACCTTAGCCAAAGAGTCCGCTTTCTCATTACCCGGTATCGAGCAGTGAGAAGGGACCCACGCTAAGGTAATCTGAAACGATTTTTCGGATAAAACACTCAGATGTTCCCGTATTTACCCCAGGAAATACGAAGAGTGCTTAACATCTTTCATCGATCGGAGAGCCTCAATGGAACTGAGACTGTCCGTAAAGATGAAATAATGGTCCGTGGGCATTTTTTTGATAATCCCTAGGGTGTACTGAATTGCAGCTAATTCTGCGACGTAAACAGAAGCAGGATTATCGAGCTTATGGGAGACGGTTAAATTGTTATTGAAAATACCGAAGCCAGTGGACCCATCAAGAAGTGATCCGTCAGTGTAGAACATATTGTTGCAGTTGATGTCTCGATATTTTTTGGAAAAAAAATTTTCTGCTGCACGCGTAAATGATCCGGGACTCCACGAGTTTCTTCTATCATGGATGTATCGAAAAACACAGTAGAATCAGAAGTATTTGATAAGTCGACACGATTTGGAATATTCGAAGAAGGGTTAATATTTTGGGACATGTGATTGAAATACAATGTCATAAAACGGGTTTGAGAATTAAGTTCGATTAACCTTTCAAAATTTTCAATCACGGGACGGTTCAAGACCTCACATTTGATAAGAATACGAGAAGACAGGCTCCAGAAGCGGTTTTTCAATGGTAGTACTCCAGCTAAGATCTCCAAACTCATCGTATGGGTCGACTGCATGCAACCTAAGGCGATACGCAAACAAAGATGTTGTATTCGCTCCAGTTTGATCAAATGTGTGTTTGCTGCGGAGCGGAAGCAGAAACACCCGTACTCAATAACAGACAATATCGTTGTTTGGTAAAGCCTTATAAGGTCTCCTGGATGGGCTCCCCACCATTGTCCGGTTATTGTACGAAGAAAATTCACTCTTTGTTGACATTTTTTTATCAGATACCTCACGTGACAACCCCAGGTGCCTTTAGAGTCGAACCACACACCAAGATATTTCTGTACCAAAACCTGAGAAATCGTTTTACCCATTAATTGTGTTTGAAAATGAGCAGGTTCATGCTTCCTAGAAAAAACCACTATCTCAGTCTTCTCCGGAGAGAATTCGATACCTAGCTGTAAAGCCCGAGCAGACAAATTGTCCAAGGTATCTTGCAATGGTCCTTGCAAATCGGCAGCTTTGGCTCCTGTAACAGAGATTACACTGTCGTCTGCAAGTTGTCTTATCGTGCATGAATTTGCCAGACATTCGTCGATGTCATTTACATAAAAGTTGTAAAGAAGGGGGCTTAAACATAAGCCCTGGGGAAGACCCATGTAGCTAATGCGAAAAGTTACCAAATCGCCGTGCGTAAAATGTATGTGCTTTTCGGACAACAAATTGTGCAAAAAATTGTTCAAAATTGGAGAAAATCCTTGTCGGTGAAGTTTACCCGAAAGATTGTCAATAGAAACGGAATCAAAAGCCCCCTTAATGTCCAAGAACGCAGACGCCATTTGTTCTTTGCGAGCATACGCCAGCTGAATATCTGTTGAAAGCAACGCAAGACAATCATTCGTCCCTTTGGCACGGCGGAAGCCAAATTGAGTTTCTGATAGTAGACCATTTGATTCGACCCAGTGGTCTAAACGACGGAGTATCATTTTTTCCATCAATTTTCGGATACAGGATAGCATTGCAATCGGCCTATAAGAGTTATGATCAGAAGCTGGTTTCCCTGGTTTTTGGATGGCGATCACCTTCACTTGCCTCCAATCCTGCGGTACAATGTTTTGCTCCAGGAACTTATTGAACAAGTTCAACAAGCGCCTCTTGGCATTGCCGGGTAGATTCTTCAACAAGTTGAATTTGATTCTATCTAACCCAGGCGCGTTATCGTTACAGGAAAGAAGGGCAACTGAAAATTCTGCCATCGTAAAAGGTGATTCTATCGCGTCGTGGCCCGGAGACGCATCGCGAACAATGTTTTGCTCAGGAACAGTGTCCGGACATACTTTCCTGGCAAAATCAAATATCCACCTACTTGAAGACTCCTCGCTTTCGTTGACCGTTACGCGATTCCGCATTCTTCGGGCTGTGTTCCAAAGAGTGCTCATCGATGTCTCCCTCGACGTCTCGTTCACGAACCGACGCCAATATCCGCGTTTCTTTGCTTTAGCCAAGCTTTTAGGATTGGTATCAAGCTCCGAATACCGTAAATAGTCGCCAGGTATACCTCCCTTCTGGTAGGCCAAAAACGCGTCGGATCTTTGCGTGTAGACATCGGAGCACTCTTGGTCCCACCACGGATACGTGTCATTTCACCGTTGTTTAAAATAGTCATGTCGAAGTCATCGCAAAGGTTATAGATTAAAGAGGAGCGGTTATCATTGTAAGGGGAACCCCAAGCCAGGCCATGAGAGTTGAAGTCTCCCAAAATCAAACGTGGCGAGGGAAGTAGTTCTATTAAACAAAGAGCAGCCGTTGCCCAACCTGTGCTCTGGGAGGAATATATATTGAGGCAATACAAAGCTCTTTACCTTGTATTGTCATTTGACATGCGACAACCTCGATGCCTGGAATCGAGGGGAGGTTAATACGATAGAAAGAATAGCACTTTTTAATCCCTAAAAGTACTTCTCCATATGGGGTGTCTCGATCAAAGCGAATAATATTAAAATCATGGAAGTTGAGATCAATATTTGAAGTAAGCTTCACAAAGGGAAAATGCATCGCATTTGTTTTTATTTATCAAAACTTTAAACGAATCAATTTTTGGTAGAATACTTCTACAATTCCACTGTAAGACAGAGATAGAATCCTTCATATACGCAGTTGAATTAGGCATCGAAGGATACAATCGCTGCAAGGAGGGGCCATTGGGCGGTCAACTGCTTCAAAAATGATCTAACTGTTGGGAGGAATGCTGTAAGAAAAATTTTAATTAGATCGGGTACATTGAAAGTTTCAAAAATCCAGTCCACAATGTCAGAAAATTTCACTAATCCAGAGTTTGTTTCATCGACTGGGAGTGCAAAAGGAACAACTGGGGTTTTAGATGTTCCTGGCAGGGCTGGGAACTCCTTCTGGGACTTTAAATTTGCAAGCCCAGGAGGAGTTTGCTTCGGTTTTTCCGCAGCACTGTTTGGTTTGTTTGTAACTTTCATTTCACTTTGAGAAATCTTAGGACCTTTTCTGGGATGTTTAGGAGAGGAAATATTTTTCCTCTTTCTAGACTCCCCAGGATTGGCGTAAGATGTTCCCGCTGGTGAATCGTCAGAATCGGTTTCATGAGAGGACAACAGATCAAAGGGTTTGATGTAATGGGCGAAGTGGTAACGGTCTTCTTCAGCATCTCAGCGTAAGAACGCTTCGAACGCTCATTGAGAGACCTCTTTATTTTATCTCTGCGCTGCATGTACACCGCACATGTCGAGAGCTCATGCTGACTCTCCCCACAGTGAATGCATTTTTCAGCATTTTTACTGCAGGAATCATCCGCATGATTCTCCCCACACTTGCCACAACGTGCCTTATTGCAGCAGTAGGCGGTGGTGTGGCCTAACTGCTTACAATTCAGGCAGTTCATGACGCGAGGCACATATAATCGCACAGGGAGACGAACCCGGTGGATCGAGACGTGGCTTGGTAGTGCTGACCCGGCGAGCGTAACTCGAAACGAGTCTGACGGAGTGTATACTGTTTTGCCACAATGATCGATGCTGATCGCAGTTGCTTGCAGTCGAGCACCTTTACATCGGGACATGTGTTGTTCTCAAAGCACCCTTTGGCATTTTGCAATATACACTCGACGGACAGACTCGAATCGGTTATGACACCGTCGATCTCCACGTCTCGTGCGGGTATGTAAACGCGATACTCGCGTGTGAAGAGCTCAGAGCAAGCTATGTCGTTGGCCTCTTTCAGGTTACTGACCACGACACGGAGCTTGGTAGGCCGGACCTTGGAAATTTCGGTCACGCCCTTGTACTCCTTCGTCAGGTCTTTAGAAATCTGCAAGAGGTTCAACTGTTTCGATTTCGGTCCCGCCTTTGGCCGAAAATAAACAGTATAGCTGCCCTGGGCTCCGTCTGGGTAAAGCCTGGGGCGAGGGGGGACTGAAGAATGGACAGGGGAGGGGGTAACAGAAGGGTCAGGGTCAGAGGGATTCGGGGATGGTAGCGCGGGAGGCGAGGGATCTACATCCATCGCGCTAAGTCTAGCGCACTAGCGCCAACAAGAACACGTACCTTTTTACTTCTCCCTTCCAGTAAGGTTGGTTGTCCGATCGTTCGAAGTTGCAGCCGTTACAGCCAGCAGCACCAATACAGCAGCACAAACAGCCACCAGCAGCGAGCCAGGTGTGAGATCACTCCACACAGCGATACAACTCAACTGTCAACTGATGTCTTCTTCTTTTTCCTCTTTGGTGTCTCGTCCACTGCTGTCGCACAATTCAGCCTGCAGCCAAATCGGCTTACGCACCAGCTGGCAGTCACGATGCGAAACAGTTGCACAAAGGCACGACCTTGAACCCGGATTTATTTCACTCGACCAGGCAAACAATGCCAACACTTGTTCACACGTCTTTTGTTTTATATTCTATCGGAGCGATCACCAAACACGTCCGATACTGATGCGTGTTCGGCACAGAATGTCATCAGATCTTCTTGTTAAGTGCGAAGGCCATGATGATCCTGATAAAATTGTATTTAATTTAGCGATAGAAATGATGTAAATCAGCGGTTCTCAACCTTTTTTTGTCCGCGTACCCCTTAGCGATATTTTTTATATAGATTGTACCCCCTTCGCTTGGAATGTTCTCGCAGAGTGGGAGAGAGTGGTGGTAGATCATGTTGTGGTAGTCTACTTCAGGTTTCAAATTGAGCTATGGTTTGTTTGATTGCTACAGTCATGTTTTAAGAGCAAGATTCAGCAACGTATGAAGTATTTAAAAAAAAAAATTGCTTAGTCCGCCATTACTAATTTTTCTTTCGCGTACCCCCTGAAGGCTTTCGAGTACCTCAGGGGTGCGCGTACCCCAGGTTGAGAACCGCTGATGTAAATGATGATAAATGAACATTTGTATGCAGAGGTTTCTGGGGCCGATGAAGGCTCCTTTGATGACAACCAAATTTGGCATGTGAATGTTTTCAAAGGTACAACATATGTTCATAATGGTTCGACACCCCTCCTTCTTCTACAAGGGAGAAGTCCCATACAAGTGAAACACAAATTTCAGCATATCTTGAGAAATAATCAGGAAATGGAACCAAATTTGATATGTTAAGGCTTTTGAGAGCAAGAAAAATTTGCATGGTGGTTCGACACCCCTCCCTCTTCTGAGATAGCGGGTTCATGCAAATAAAAAATAATTTTTTTCACAATTCAAAAACTAATGAAAAAAAATGGAACCAAATTTGGTATGTTGAGGTTTTTGGGAGCAAAATAATATTTTCATGGTTGTTCGGCACCCCTTTCACTTCTGGATGGGAGGGCTCTTACACAAATCAAACACAAATTTATATAGTGGATTGACTCTACTTCGCACTCTGGAAGAGGAGGGAGGGCTTCCATACAAATTAAATAGAATTTCAACCAGGTTTTCCGGAAAACAGCCTAAAATGATCGGGTCGATGCACAGGAGCCAAAACTCGACTCCAGACGCCACTTTTAAATTTAAGATGGAAACTTCCGGTTTCTAATATTGGTATTTCCGGAGCCAAAATGACGCCCTAAGACCAGAAATTGTCTCCAAATGCCATTTGAAATCCAAGATGACGACTTGCGGTTTCTGGAAACAGCGGAAAGTGACCAAATACCACCCTATATGGGTATTTCTGAAATCGTAATGATACACAGGAGCTAAAATCGGCCCAGACACCATTTAGAATTGTATCATTGCATTCTGGAAAACAGCCAAAAATGACCAAATACCCCAATATGGATGTTCCTCAACCAGAATGACGCTCAGAGGCCCGAAATTGTCTTTTGAAATCCAAATCAAATATCGGAATCGTAATGATGCACTGTAACCACAAATCGATATCAGACAACATTTTGAATTGTAAGATGGCAACTACCGGTTTCTGGAAAACAGCCCAAAATGGCCGATTTCCATTAAATAGGAGTATCTCCGGAACCAGAATCGTGCACAGAAGCTAAAAATCAATCACAGATACCATTTTGAATTCAAAGATGGCGACTTCCGGTTTCTGGAAAACAGCAGAAAATGACCAAATAACACATTTCCTAAACCAGAATGACGCTCGGGGACCAGAAATTGTCTTCAAATGCCATTTTAAAATCCAAGATCGTGACCTCCGGTTTCTGAAAAACAGCCTAAGGTGACCAAGTAACTCCCAATATGAGTTTCTCGGAGCCAGGATGATGTAAAGCGTTGAATGTTGATCTCAGACACCATTTTGAATTGTGAGATGGCAACAGCCGAAAATGACCGAATACTACTTAATGTGGATATTTCCGTAATCGAGATGATGTAGAGAAGCCAGGTATTGACTCTAGACACCATTTTGAATTCAAAGATAACCACTTTCATTTTCTGGAAAACAAATAAAACAACTGAATACCACCGTGGGTCTTTCCGGAATGATGCCAGAAAAACAGCTGAAAATGACCGAATACCACCCAATGTGGATATTTTCAGAATAGAGGTGATGTACAGAAACCACAAGTCAAGGGTTTTGTTATTCCGGTAAAACCAGTCATATCAAACGATTTATCTTTTGACCTTGATTATATCCTACTAGCTGAATGTACCCGGCCTTGCTCGTGTAGAAATTTCTGCTTTTTCTATAATTTTTTATACTTTCATATATTTTTTCAACCCATCATTTCAAATAATATTTCTATTTTAGTTACAAACTGGATCATGCCTTTTTCGTTTCGTTTTTCGTTTCTGATTGAAGATCCTTTTTTGATTAACAAACGATGCGGAGGCATTCCAGCTGGGTCGAGTGAGTTCAAAAATTCCGCTGGAAAATGGATGGCCTCATCAACATCTTCGACGGTATTGATTCACTTAAAATAAACTCAAATTACACTGAAATTACATAATCAATAGCCTAAGCTCACCTCTGATAGTGAAAATTTTTGTTTGCTTTGTCTTCTCATGAATTAATTAACAATTTGGAGAAAAGGGGACTAACTCGACATTTTCCTCAAGTTTTGAATCACTTCCAATGCAGTAACACAACCCTCACTATACCAAACGTTCGGACACCAATTTTCGGTTTTGGGGAGTCAGGTCTGACATACGAATATTCTTGAATTTGAGAATAGCGTTGGACACCCGTTGTCATTTTCTGAACATAGTTCTCTTTCTAGAGATATCGACATGATTTAACCATTTTACTCAGTATCACACAGAAAGCGGAAATCGCGAAATTGATTTTAAAACAACGTTTCAATATAACGTCCAAGCATTCTTCTGTATTTTAGTAACCTTTCCAGATAATGTAATCTGCCATGTACGATTCAAAAATTTGCGCCAAACATGAATATTTGGATTCTTGGCGTCATCTTGATATCGAAAATATATATATTGCAGAGCATATATTCAAGGAGGGCAGGAAAGTTATCGTACTTTTTCAAAAAGTTCCCATAATGCACTAAAAGACTTGACTTTCTTATACATTAAGGACCCCTCCCTCTTTGATAGTTGCCCCTGTCTCTTTTTGACATCATGTGCCGGTCTCTGGAAATCAATTTCCGGCCTCCAGACATGACCAAAGGCCTTAAAACTATCGTATTCATTCAGAAAGTTCCCATGATGCATGAAAATTGATTTTTCGATCAATTAAGACCCCCTCCTCCTTTAGGGATTGCACCTCCCTCTTCCCAATATTTCTATGACCACTTTCTCTGTACATAGAACACGTATGCCAAGTTCGGTTGAAATCGGTACTGTCATTCGAGAGTTATGCTGGAACATACATACATACAAACAAAACTTTTTTTTAAATAAATAGCTGGATTTCAGAAACTCTTATCTTGTTTGATTGATGCTCTTAACCTATTTTTTATTCGGTAATAGTTGAGCTTCGGCAAACTTTTCCAAACATATTTTTTATCCAAAACGCAAGATTGAACTCTCCGTTATTAAATTATATCCAAGAAATATGTCAAAAAATCGTTTCAAAAAACGGATCAAAGCAGGTTGGATGTTTTGTAACACTACTCTAGAAACATTTGCACGAAAACCGATTTTCGGCTGCAATCAGACGTCACTACGTTTCAAAGAAGGCCAATACATATTTGGAAACATATGATCGATTTTCGTATGACAACGTTATTCCAATTCCGAAAATACCCATATTGCTGTATATAATTTAATTATTAATTTTCGCAGATTTCCAGAAACCGGAAGTCGGCAACCCAAGTTTCAAAGTATCGTCAGGCACCGATAACCGGTTCTTAAAAGTCATTTTTGCGCCGAAAATATCAATATTGGGGGATTTGTGAACGTTTTCCACAGTTTTAAATGGCTTTTCAGAAACCGGAAGTCGCCATCTTGGATTGAAAATGGCATCGAACATCATGTTTCGGTCTCTGGACATCAACTTCAGGGCTCCAAATGTGACCAAGAACCCGAAAATCATCAAATATCATTGAAAGGTTTCCATTATGTATGAAAATTTATGACTTTCTGTAAGGGTGACCCCTCCACCTATATAATATTTCTATGACCACTTCCTTTGTACAAAGAATACGTGTGCCAAGTTTGGTGGAAATCGGTTCAGGCATTCAAGAGTTATGCTGGAACATACATTCATACATACATACATACATACATACATACATACATACATACATACAAAACTTCTCTTTTATATATAAATAGATAGAAGATAGATAGATAGATAGCCGATTCGTCGTGCATTCGACAAATCGCAAGGAATCAATGAATTTGGAATGTTCAAAATTATTTAACCCTCTAGTGCCCAAATTAATTTCTAAACGGACTTCGATAGAATCACTATAAACTATTATAAACACTTTTTAAGTATTTATTGAAGCTTTTCGGAACTTCGACTGAAGCCCGCCAAATGGCGGCATTGGGCACTAGAGGGTTAATTAAACACAAAAGTGGGCGGAACTAGCTGACCCGGCAGCTAGTATAATATAAAAAGACAGATAATCGATTTTGCGGTACCCAATGGCCGATTTAAAATACCTTTGTAAAAGTTTCAACAATGACCAATTGAGCGCTACTATCGGAGAAGCCTTCAATACGAATTGGTTGCGAACTATGTATAAATTTGGCTTTAGGTCATATGCCGGAACGCCACTAGCATGGAGTTGGCTCTTTTGACTCACAGTAGAAGATCTAAAGTTTCGAACCAACCCGGGCAGGAGAGCATAACAAAAACATAACTCATTAACAACATATTTAGCTATGAGGACTTATCATGACCGACCGAGGGCTTGAAAGTTATCAAACATGTATATGAAAATATCAAAACACAGTGGAATTTCCATTTTGTCACGGTCAAAAAAAAACTTTCTGATAAATCTACCTGAATTTCGAATTCGAGGAAATAATGGAGGTTAGTATTTTTGCTACATAGCACTGAAATCTATCGAAAAATACAAATTTTTATCATTTCACCAAGTTCACAGTTTCGTTGGATTCACGGGGGGATGTTTTTTTGACCGTGATAAAATCGAAATTCCACTGTCCATATTCTCACTACACTTTGAATTCTACAACAGTTTGGGCTGCATTTTTTAAATAAATGGTATGCCAAAATGCATACACTGTTCTAGAAGTGTTATTTTCGAGTCTGAATATTTTCATAAAGAATACTAATACTAAATACTTAAATAAAAAAAATAAAAAAATAAATGTTCACGGACTCGCCTTTTTTGAACGGCCCTAAGTGGACGTAAACGTTGCCAACAAGTTAATAATAATGTCGTATCGAGGGTAAACAAACATGTTCGAATTAATAAATATGCGAAGTGATGATAGTAACTGATAAAATACCAAGTCTTTGTGACCCCGATTCCGACCTAATATAATATAAAAGCATAATCGTTAACTTTCTGTTCTGAGTTGAACCACGTACAGTAGCATAACATCAATAGCACAGACTAACAGACATAACACTACGAACAAATTTTCGATAAAATCATCGTTCGGATAATACAAGTACTTTACGTTAGTAACACTGGCATCACCTGCTGCACAACAGTTGGAAACCAAAAATTATGTATGAGGTTGCATGACAGCACTCCGGGCGGTGTTGTCACGCGATGACTGTTCTTCAATTGAAAATTTGAAATGATCTTTTTTTTGTGGCGATGGAGCTAGGTTCCAGTGTTACGTCTGTTAGCCTGTGTTGATTAGATGCACCATCATTATGTTCATTGAGGCGCATCTAGTTGACAAACAACAATCATAGAGAACTACTGTTCGATTTTATCTCTTGTTTTGCGTAACACTCAATTGCAGTGCATAGATGGAAGCTAGGAAGACTCTATGAAACCAATAACTTCGATAACATATGATTTAACATTTCATCGAACTAACAAGCCACTGAAGTACCAGCAATCATTTGTTGTGTGTATATAATTTCAATCTCTATCGGACCTCGAATTCCAAATGCGTCCGAACGTTCTCAAACACTACCCAGTAGACGAATAATATATGGTACAGGATGGTAATGAAATTATAATGTCAAATACATCTAAGAGAAGAGCAAAGTTGTGAAATTAGAAGACGGCGAATTAATGTAGGCAAAGGGTCAAATATAAGATACCCGGATTTTGCTTTGAGTTGTTAACATCATTACAGATAGTAATTGAAGTGGGGAGCAATTTGGGAAAAAATACTACGAAGTAGATGTTGGCCGAGGAATGGTTTTGGCGAGAAAGCTGTTTGGTGTCTTTTTCAATTGGATCGTCCTCATTTATGTTTATTAGGCACGTTTTAGTTCATAGCAGAAAAAATGGATTTTTTCCTGTATTCTATTTCAAACATGCGATCAAAACCTTGTAGCTATTTGTTTATTAAGGTGAAACGGTGTAGAGGCAACGAATGGTCGACCAACACTTTGAATTTTCGATAGCACAAGACTCAGAAATAGCTATTGCGTTTCCTGTGAAAACGATATTTCATGTTTACTTTATCACAGCAAACATGCAGTATCGTTTTGACAGGTGACGCATTAACTATCACCGAGTCTTGAGCCTTTGAAAATTCAAAGTGTTGACTCGTAGTCGATCATTTGTTGCTTCAACACCGTTTCACCTTAATATTTCTTTTTTGCTAATAAAAAATGCGTTAATTTGGTCATGAATCATTAGGATCTCAGAAACTCAATCTTTTCTAATATTTCAACTACTAGATGTACTGAAACAGTCTCTGGTCTCACATAAAGCTGGCGGTGCTTGAACGACCGCACATTTCATAGTTGATCCTCCGTGATGGATTTGAGCTGGTGAAGTTGCACAAAGAACCACCGGAAGATGGCTAATTTGGAATTAATTCATCATCTTCAATGTATCAGAATTCAGTGGCTTCCGCTTTGTATAGATTGGTAACAGTGCCGGCTATATCTCTAGGTCGGTTAGAGAAGGAAGTGATACAGTTGTTGTTGCTAGCAGGAAAGAGAGGTTACTCTAGTGATAAGAGACAGTGGTAATTCGCGGCAAAAAAGTTGAAATTTCGCGGGTGGCAAAATAAAAAATATTCAAAATTCGCGGTAATTTCGCGGCAACTTTTTTTACACAAAATACTAAATAAAGTAAATTTTTTCGTAACAATAAGAAACAACTGTTTTATTTAACTTAACATACGGTAATTTAACCGAACGATTCATAATTTCTTTGCATCACTGACTATAAGTACATACTGTGTCAAATTGTGTTCAGTTATATTTTGGTGTCGATAGGCACGTAGTTTTGGCTCACGCTGCGTTTCGTATTTTCCGAGTTTTCAGGAATTGATAAATATTATTTGCCAACCGGAAAAAGCGATCCGAATACCTACAAAAATTATAATACCGTACCGATCTCACTGTAAGACATTTTAAAATTGCTTACTAGTAGGTACTTAGGTCATTTAGCAACTTCGATTTTGGCTGCACACTCTGGAATTCTATCAATCGCCAAAATATTTGCTCGAAGAGGATCTAGCAACCGAAGACAGTTCCAGGTTGACAAAATCGCGTTGTAAGAGAGCAGAAGTACTGTTTAATTTTATTGGTTGCGTAGGAAAAGTTGCCCTCAAGGTGCCCATTATTCTTCAGCTTTGTCCGTGTCGCTGGTTTTCAGAAAATTCGCAGGTTTCGAAAAATGTTTCAACATTGACATAGAATGCTGCTATTTTTCATTACTTTCGCGGGTTTTTGTAAATTTCGCGGCCGACGCAGGATTTCGCGGAATTCGCGGCTTCCACAAAATCGCGAATTACCACTGTCCCTATTTATCACCATGGTCAGTTAAAGATTTTTGCACTTTTACCCTTCCCTCTACACGCTTATACACTCTACTGCTCTTCTTTGTCAACCCTAGTCAGTTACCTTGCCAAGTAGCGGCGATTATAACTGCCTGGAGATATACTAATTCAATTGTATTTTATTCTTTTCTTGAATTCAGGGTGAGGTTGAGGAGAGGTGTAGTAGGTAGATGGAAAAGAGCCTGAGAATAAACCCATGCGTGAAAGTCCTTCTGACACTGTACAGTCTGATCTACTAAGTCGTCGTACACAAATTATGAAACGCATGAAGGACGGGGACGAGGGTTGAGTTTGCGTTACTTATTGTTACATATGGGGGAGGAATGTGTCAGATTAAATGTTACTTACGGTTACATATAGGTCTAAAACCTAGATTTTTAGTATCACGTAATTTGACGCCTAAGATTCGAGCTTGTCACCAACGGACTCTGCAACTTTGACGCGATTAGCTCCCCTTGGCCTCACATGGAGATGGCGTTGCTAGTTGAGCAACCCCTTCTGTACTTCTGTTAAGTTGATACCATGGAAAAAAGTGAATTTCGTGTTTTGCTAACGTATTGCTGTTGAATAATTAAACAATAAACTACTTGAAGCCGTGTGAAATGACTGAAAAGTCACACATCAATAAAACGCGTTGAACATCTCGTTTACTTTACTAATGAATGAAACATGGATCCATCACTACACTATTGAGTCCAATCGGCAATTGGTGTAGGGTATAAGCTAGCCATGTTAGAGGCGGCATACAACAGCGTCTGACCCGGAGCGGGCGGCTGAATCATGAAACGTGGTGTCTCGCCAGCTATATCAAAGACGGCAGCCCCGTCGCGAGACTAGGTATCGCAGCCCTAGTGGGGCAGCAAACCGAATATTAAATACTACGAACAATCCAGATATAACGGAATAATTGGCATGGACCTAGGCGAACGAAAAAGGACAATGATTATTGGAAACTCGGTACTTGGAATGTAAGGACTCTACTCGAACCGGCACGCGCAAGAATCCTGGCTAGAGAGCTGTGGAAGGTGAATGTGGAGGTTGCAGCTATCCAAGAGGTGCGGTGGCCGAAATCGGGAGAACGCGAATTCCGGGCAGTAGATCCTATTGCGGACACTTCATTTAAGTACCACATCTACTATAGCGGCGGCGTGAAAGCAGAAAGAGGAGTCGGTTTCGTGCTAATTGGAAAACAGATGAAGCGTATCATTAGATGGAGGCCGATCAATGACCGTATATGCGTGTTGAGAATTAAGGGCAAGTTCTTCAACTACAGCCTAATAAATGTGTACGCACCGACCAACCAGAAACCCGATGACGAAAACAAGGAGTTCTATGAGCTCCTGGAAAAGACATACAATGAGTGCCCAGGACACGATATAAAGATTGTCATCGGAGCTGCAAATGTACAGGTCGGGCAGAAAGACTTTTTCCGCCCCTTAACTGGTAGGGAAAGCTTCCACTCTACTAACGACAATGGCCTGAGGCTTGTTAATTTCGCTGTAACTAGGGGGATGACTATCTGTAGCACTTACTTTGCACGCCGTAACATACGTAAGCACACCTGGATGCACCCGAATGGAGAGCTTTGCTCTCAAATTGACCACGTTCTGATTGATGGACGGCACTTTTTAGACGTTACAGACGTGAGGTCGTTCAGAGGACCGAAAGTTGACTCGGATCACAATCTCGTAGTAGCCAAACTCCGCGCCCGGTTGTCCAACGTGTTGAAATCCAAGGCAACGAGGAGGATGCAGTTGAACATCCAGCGACTATCAACTGAAGGAGTGGCTGCAGAGTACTCGCAGAAGGTTGATGAACGGATTGAGGGAAGATTTGAAGGGAACCTGAATAAACAGTGGAGACACATCCACAGTTCGACCAGCACTACAGCGCGAGAAGTATTGGGTACAACTGCGGCAGCTGCGTCCAATGAGTGGTTTGACGCTGAGTGCCAGCGAGTGACGGAGGAGAAGAACCGCGCCAGGGGTCACATGTTGGCCACGGCTGTGACTCGTCAGAGCGTGGGTAGATATCGAGATGCTAGAGCCGCTAAAAAGAGATCGTCGGAAGAAACGACCGCATTGGGAGCGTATTCTTGCGGTGGCGGAAGGTTGCTTCTCCACGCACGATGCGAGGAGCTTCTACAAGAAGGTCAACGGAATCAGGAATCGAAACGTGTCAGCCCCTGTCATGTGCAACGATAGGGAGGGGAACCTGATAACCGATAAAACAGAGGTGGCCAGGCGTTGGAAGGAACACTTCAGTGTGCTGTTGAACGGTGAGGGAAACAGTGGAGTCGAAAGGAGCAGGATGACTATTGAGAATGATGGTCAAGCTGTGAATCCACCATCCATGGACAAGGTGAAGAAAGCAGTGAAAGAGCTGAGAAACTGCAAGGCAGCCGGGAAGGACGGCATTCCAACCGCATGGTGCTCCCACAGACCGTTATTTTAAAACAAAATGCACCAAAGAATCTGAGTACAGCATTCGATTCGTTATGACGTCCAGAATCTCTGGTCAAAATTTCAAAATCATCGTACGGTACATTTTTAAGTAATGCCCTTTTGAAGGTCGTAAGGTACAAAAAAGTGATATAAAACCGACGAAATACTTATTGTAAAGCACGTTTTTCAACCACCATTTTATGAAACAAACTTCCAATATAGTTTCCACACATTCCAAGGGTTATATTTCAAGACATAAACAATTGGTGAAAGATTTCTTTGAAAATCCCACAGTGCACAGTGATCTAAACTCGAAAAATCGTGATCGTTCTAGATTTGACTATGAAAAATTTATTTTATGTACCCAATGTCTTCAGCAAATTTGTTTCATAGAACAAGGCCTTACTTTTGGCGTTTTTTGTTTTTCGATCAATCCACCTAACAGTTAGATAAAGAAAAATATTTTCTCTTATTTTCAATAAATCAGATTGCTTCCTTCAGCAAAGTTGTGAAAAATTTTAAAAGAAAAACAATTGCTGAATAATGCGATGCCCTATCTGTACGTTAGACACGAAAAAATGGAGTTTTTCGCGGAACAATCCTCCTTAAAATCAGTTTTTTGTCTATGATTTTGTCTGTAATGGTCAAAACAATGCACAATGTTCTAAGATTTAACTCATTCAACTAAGCTTCCCTCAAGACTTTGTAAAATTTATTGTTTTGACAATCACAGAAAAAGTTATAGACAAAAAACTAATGTTAAAGTAAGGTGTGGTATTTTCAAATAAATCTTTCCACCAATTGTTTATGTCTTGAAATATAATCTTGAAATATAATTGGAAGTTATTTCATAAAATGGTGGTTGAAAAACGTGCTTAACAATAAGTATTTCGTCAGTTTTATACCACTTTTTTGTACTTTACGACCTTCAAAAGGGCATTACTCAAAAATGTATAGTAAGATGATTTTGAAATTTTGACCAGAGATTCTGCACGTCATAACGAATCAAATGGTGTACTCAGAATCTTTGGTGCATTTTGTTTTATAATAACGGTCTGTGGGAGCACCGTGAGCCGAACTCTTCAAAGTCGGGAGCGAACAGTTGTATCGTGCCTTCCATCGGATCATGCTGAGAGCGAGGTCTGATGAAGAATCGCCCTCAGACTGGTTGGAGGGTTTCATATGGCCGATTTACAAAAAAGGTCATCGCCTTGACTGTAACAATTATCGGGGCATAACTCTTCTCAATACCGTGTACAAAATTCTCTCCCGCATCCTGTTCCACAGACTGGGGCCGTTGCAGGAGACCTTGGTTGTACCAATGCGGTTTTCGAGGGGGACGCTCCACGACGGACCAAATGTTTACCTTGCGACGAATCCTCGATAAATTTCGAGAATTCAACTTGCAGACGCACCATCTGTTTATAGACTTCAGGGCAGCGTACGATTCAGTAAAGAGAAATGAGTTATGGCAGATTATGCCTGAATATGGCTTCCCAACAAAGCTGATCAGGCTGATACGTGCCACCCTTGAACTGCCGTTCTACGCATATTTGTCCCATGTTCCAAATAATGCAAACGAGAAAAACGATGTTAAAGTTTTACAATGCTTTTACGCATTGCGATAATGTGACAAATGCAGCCATGGATTTTAAAGCAGTTTTACCTTGCAATAGACTGTTTTCAATAAATCTAGTTGAATGTTTTGCGGTTTAACACTCTTTTCCATAAAAATACCCACTGGGACAATAATGCCAAGAAATTTGCCTTTCAATAGGTTATTTCTACGCATATCAGTCCCACCACGTACATTCGATGTTTCCCAATACAAAGTTCGTTTTGGAGATACAAGGCTATTTATTTTTCACGAAAATGATCACGCTAATCGTGTTATGAAGAAAGCAGGTGATGATAGTCGAGATGATAGTTTAGTTATTTGAATAAGTATCAGATGACTTACCATTACAAAGGAGAATTGTTTTTTCAGATTGCCCATATTTGAACATTGTTAGGCTTTCACCATTTTGGCCACACACAAAAGACAGTTCTTATAACTTTCAGTTAGTATATTTCTCATGCGATTATCTTCTTATGCTCGAAAAAGAAAGGCATTCACATTACAAACCAGCACGCAAGGTTTAGGTATTCCGAAAATATGAACGTACCGCATTTTAATAACCAAGCAAAATGATTGCGGTACCGAATTTCTGACACCCATAATGTAGCCAAACGTTGTAAGGAGAAGTTTTTATTGCTCTGTAGCACTTCTCAAGTGTTGAATATGGGAATTAGTGGTTAGTGGGATTGATTAGAATAGGAAAAATCTAGTGGGACAAATATGTGTAGAAAATCATCGATGGGACAAACAGATTTGGTATAATTTTTTAAGACTTCCGGAACGAACAATGTTATTTTTGAGAGTTTTTCAAAAATATACATGAAAATAGACTCATTGGTGATAATAAACGAAAATCGACCAATCGACGGGCTGTCGAACTTATTGTTCAACATCGCATTGGAAGGTGCTATACGGAGGGCTGGTGTACAGAGAAGCGGCACCATCAATACGAAGTCGCACATGCTTCTCGGTTTTGCGGACGATATCGACATCATTGGTATCAACCGTAGAGCTGTGGAAGAGGTCTTCGGACCTCTCAGGAGGAAAGCTGCGAGATTAGGGCTTTTTATAAACTCTGCCAAAACGAAATACATGGTGGCTGGCAGAGTGCGTAGTAGTCCGTCGGAGGTTGGTGCTGCGGTGGTGCTAGATAGGGAAACATTTGAGGTAGTTGACGAATTTATTTACCTGGGAACATTAGTGACATGTCACAACGAGGTTAGCCGTGAGATAAAGAGGCGGATAGCAGCCGCAAACAGGGCCTTTTACGGATAACGTACCAGCTAAGGTTCCGCAGTCTGCAAATCCGTTCTAAACTTGCACTCTATGAAACACTGATTCTTTCGGTGGCTCTCTACGGCCATGAATCATGGACGCTGGAAGAGGCTGATCGGCGAGCTCTTGGTGTTTTTGAGCGTAGGGTTTTGCGGCAAACCAGAAAATGGTGTTTGGCGCAGACGCATGAACCATGAAGTGTACCGGCATACAAATCGGCGGATATAGTCAAGCGGATAAAACACGGCAGGCTTCAGTGGGCTGGGCATGTAGCGAGAATGCCGAATGAGCGTCAAGCGAAGGCTATATTTAGCAGGAATCCCGATAGAGGTCGTCGACTTCGGGGTGGACCCCGCTGTCAACGAAGATGCACGCGAAATAGGGGTTAAGGGCGATTGGAGGATAGCGGCCCAAGACCGAGGGACATGGCGACGTATTCTGGATTCGGCACTGGATCGATAATCGGTCTGTCGCCTTAAAAGCAAAGTTAGTAAGTAATAAGCTAGCTGAGTTTTAGGTAAAACAGAATAACAGTGTGGTAGATGGGACAACGGTAAATAGAAGTGCCGTGTAAGGAAAACGAAAAGGGAAAACAGAGCGAGAGATTGATCAGATAGAAGAAGGCATGCTCGGAGTGGATCAAAAGTGTGCTGACTGCCCAGTGAAAAAAGTGAATAATACGGCCATAAATATTCTACAAGAGTTAAATTGGGGTTTGCTATGGTATTTAAATTAGCAGAGTGGTTTTCGCGTGATGATAGCCGTCCGCTCAAAAACGCTACAATCAGCCGGGTTTTGCAAAACATGATCGATAAACCCTATTATTGTAGCAAGAAAAAAAAAGTGCTGTTTCACCAAAACAACGTTTTGCGCTCATTCTGCTTATCATATGACCGATTAATTGTGATAATTGCTTTACGAACTGGTTTCCTATTTTTTTTGTACTCGCCAGTTTGAGCGACTATTTTTTTTGTTCTCCCTGTTGAAAATGTGGCTCCCTGGGAAGCGATTCTACTTAAATGAAGAAATTGAGTTGAAATCATACGACTATTCAGAAGGACTCACCGCGTAGCGTTACAAAATTGATTTTGGTAGTGGACCGCTACAATAAGTGCATTACTCTAGATGGAGACTATGCTGAAGAATAAAACAGTTTAAAAAAAAACGTGTTAACATGTTAGCGCAGACTAACAGACATGACACTTTGAACAAATTCTCAATAAAATCATCGTTCGGGTGATACCAGTACTTTACTTTACTAACACTAGCACCATCTGCTGCCATGTTTGCGCTGCGTCTCGTATTTCGACTTCAGCGCAAGCGGACGTTCAAGTGTCAGATTGAGAACTACAAAATATGTATACGATAGCTTGGCAGCGCCTTAGACGGTGTTGTGGCGCGATGGCTGTAAGATTATGGGAAATTTGAAATGATATTTTTTGTGGCGATGGATCTAGGTAACAGTGTTTTCTAGTAGCAATCCTCAAAGGGAGAGATATGCAGAGAGAATGTTGTGAGGCAAACGAACACATCAAAATCCGCGCTAAACGAACAAGTAAAATAGCAACACAGATAAACAGACGTGCCTCTTCGAAGAAAAATCCAGAAAAATCTTCTTTCTCATTCGACACGTTACACTCATGCGCCATGAGCTTATTGCCTACTAACTTATTTTCGTAAAACGGTTTTTGTCTTTGCTAATGGGTGTGTCTTCGAGAATGAATGTGCATGATTGCCTATAGCGACACTGGTAGCATTATTGCCCACTAAGCAAAATTTCAAAATAATCCTTATTTTTCTGGTCGATGAAATCGTCATCGAGTGGCACATCTGTTTGTCTGTGATAACACATTGAGAGGTATTGCATTTAGGTACAATAAAGGATGTATTTATTTTTTCACGTGTTTCATGTTCTACTGCTAAAAAAACAATGAATTGAGAAGGCTCCGAAGTTGTTTTATCACAGTGATTTTTCATTGGTGGTTCACAAACCCTTTGTATGCTCAACAAAATACTGATTAATTATGGTGAAGGTATATAAAATTAATCATAAAGATAAAATTTAACATCTCTATGGTTTTTGTGATGCACTTTATTATTCCGCAGGACTTCCACCGTTACCATCAGTTAAACAAGTCGAATGAAATAGTGGAAGAGGTTGTTTATAAGCCACGACCGCAGAGGTAACGTAGAATACGACAGCCTGTCTTGTGTCAATGTCTTTCTTGGCATAGGTTTGGGAATACACTCAATTGAGGTTAATTATTTTAATAGTCTCTTTGCTCCAAATGAAGTTTACCTCTGTAGCCGGCACCGCGGTTTCACTTGCTGCCGTATCCAAAACAAGAATGAAATTAAATTGTCTTTTGTATTAAGTTGCACTAAGATATCTTAATTTAGGTAGTGGCTACTAGCAAGCCACACACGCTATATAGCAAGCCACGTACGCTAAATAGCAAGCCACACAAGCTATAGACATGCACAGACACGCTAGACACGCTAGACATGCACACGCTATATAGCAAACCACGCACGCTATATAGCAAGCCACACGCGGTGGCGGTGGCGGTGGTGGTAGCGGTGGTGGTGCCACACGCGCAATAAACATGCACACTCGCGCTACAGACATGCATACACGCCATAAACTTACACACACGCTATACAGCAAGCCACACACCTTATATATTAGGGATGCACGCTTTAAATATTCACACACGTTATGTGCACACACCCTACATACGCTGGATGATGGTGGCTCCACAAACCACCTGGCGGTGCGAGTCTCTTTTAGTTTCGGGTTTTATTCACCCAACGATATCTGAATCGGATTACCGCTGGTGGGGTCCAACTCAGATCGAAAAGGGAGCCGAACTGAAATAGGTAAGAACTGCACTGCCTGTAATCGCATACCAGTCCCATATGGATTTTCATCGTTTTTGAGTTAAATACCAGATTCTACCTATTTCTTGCTCTACTAACGATTAAGGAAACAAAAAAGTATATTTTATTTGAACAAGTCGGAAAAAATGTGAGGTCAAATTGTCCCATCTTAAAAATAATCGCATATCAGTCCCATCAAATGTTCTTCCTAAGTATGGCCATATTTTTTCTTCAATCCATGTAGCAAATATTTGGTACTGTTTTTCAAGCCTTTTACTGTTAAAAAATCATCAAATAATTAAATAATGCAAAGTTGTTTCAAACACACACAAATTGTCAGAACTCAGAAGAAATCGTTTTTAGTTGCTTAGCTAAAAACAGCTTGTACCTCTTTTCATCGCCGTTGTCTTCCGTCAAGTCGCTGTTGTAATGAAATTGGAAACTTCCCAATATATCAATACCACTTTTCCAATATGCTAAATGCACGGGCTAATGCGGAATAATTTTATTCAGCACGTATTGCGAAACACTGAAGATGTAAGAAAGAAAATTATTCAGAAGCATATCTAAGACTCCAACCTTATATTTTGCTTGTTCTAAGGCGACCTTAAAGTTGGGGTAAGTAATGGGTGGACGTCTCCCCCATTTTTCATGCAGCATAGAAGTTGTCTGCGGTCATAAACGTCTGCCCATATTCAAAATACTTGAGAAAAATATGACTACTCCTAAACATAGCGGTTGAAAGTGAGACTGGTATGCGATTATTTTGCTACTCGATGGCCTAAATAATCGCATATCAGTCTCGTCTTTATTTTTCATTGTAATTTTCACGAAAAAGGCAATTCTTTGATGAAAAAGTGATGATTAATAGACCTTTCATTACATTATGTCGAAAAAATAAGAATAATCCACCCCAAACAGGTGAAATACCTAAAACAAGAAAAATATCTTTAAACGCTGTTTTCTCAACTCGACGATTTTCCACATGGGACTGATATGCGATTATAGGCAGTGCAGCTAACCACTACCACCGCCGCTGCTGCCCGATGCTGATCCACTTCGCCTACTGCCATCGGTGTTGATGTCCGCTGCTGCTGCCTGCTGCTAGTACACTGTTTTGTTTGAGGAAAAACAGTCTCTTATATAGCCCAAAGAGTGCATTCCCGGCTAACTATGTACTCCATTCTGTCGTCCTTTTTAGGGAAAGGCAGCAAGCGACCAATCAAAAGTCGACATTTGTGTTTCGACAATGTTCAACAATTTTCAATATTACAATAGTTTGAACAATCAGATTACAATTTTCTGCATTTAGACGGGTGCTTAATTGCGCACATTGCGCTTTGAGAAGAGATCTGGCACCTCTGATATGTTTAACCTAGTTGCCAAATTAGCGTTTTTTTATCACTTATCTCTCTCTCTCTCTGAGTAACTCTAGTTCCTACTTCCCTTAGAATTAAGACGAAACGGTGTTGAAGCCACAAATGGCCGACTTCGAGCCATCTCTTTGAATTTTCAAGGATAAAAAACTCGGTAATTGTAAATGCGTCACCTGTGAAGACGCTATTTTATGTTTGCTGCGGTGAAGCAAAAATAAAATCGCGTTTTCACAGGTGACGCAATAACTATTACCGAGTTTTGTGTCTTTGAAAATTTGAAGAGTTGGCTCGAAGACGGCCATTTGTGGCTTCAACACCGTTTCGCCTTAACCGCGTGTCTTCTTTTTGTGCATTAAACTAAAAACAAACTAACAGTAGGAGTACAATAAGCAATCTCTGAACGTCCGGTTAATGACAATTTCGAGAAATCTGACATGTTTCTAGATGAGTTTCGTGAAACCAGCTGATACACTGCAAGCATTTGTTCCGACCCGATCCAGTGAAGTAGGTATCTTGCGCATATATCGCAGAGAATCTAAGTCTTCCGAAAAGGATCCAACTTTTTACGCTTCATGTTATCTTAATGTGCTTCACAGCCTTGACTGCAGCTTGTTGCCGACAATATTCCTCGGTAGGTGAAACAGCAGCCTTTTTGCATTAACGCTTCCGTTTTCTGCGTCTTGTCCCAGTGATATTGAAAAGCGGCAAAACTTTTGCCGGTAAGATTGCGAATAAAGAATCAGGACTGACATTTATTGATGATTCAAGTAAACAAAACGGAAACGATTTAATCGTCATTTTTCACTTTTGGTGCTATTAAAGTCACGTTCACTACGGACTTGACTTCAGAAATTGTTTTATGCTGATCCTTTACTTAGGTGGTTGGCGCTAACGAACCGTATCCAAAAACGTAACGGTCAAATGGGTAAGTGTCAGACGCCACAAAGCCTTTTATTGCGATACTTGTATTAGTGACCTTGAGAAATGCGGCACCTAACAATGTTGACACGTTGTATTGTTCAATTGACTTTCCTGGATGATGATGTTGATATCTCATGATATTATTTAAAAGGTCATATTATACTGTTTTAAAAACAACGTGAAACGGTTGAAGCATAAAATAATAAAAAAGCCACATAATTGAAGCATGTCCTTCCAGTGAATGCGAGGTTTTCAGTATGGCAATTGTGCCCATTGATTATGAGCAACGCTGGGTTAACTTCCTCGTGCGAATTCTAAGAAATGACTAAACAAATAACGAAAGGATACCATTTCGTTGTTTCAATCCATCAGGAAATCAGGAACTCTCGGGAAAATCCTCTATGGTCGAATATGCTTTTTTTGTAGCTGACATACATAACATGACATTGGTTTTTTCTCGATCCTGCGGATTCATTCCTGAGCAGCAATATTTGTTTTGGGTGGAGCCCTTGAAATTTATGGTAAATACTGAAACAATACTATTTTAAAGCTCTTTTGTACTAAATGTTCCACATCATCCACATTATAAATGCGTACTGGAAAATATTTATTTGTCGTCAATAATGGCTTCGAGTATATTAAAAAATAAACAAATATATGAAAGGATTATTGAAACTACAAGACTGAGAGAAAAATGTTGCTTCAGGCTTTCGGAACGTTATTTTAGTGTTTCGTTCGAGTAAGAAATAAGTTTATCTCATCACGTCCTGTCTTTCTCTCACCACTGCGAAAGGAGTTTTTCAATTGAATCTTCGCAGGAGGTGCTGTGTCAATAGATCATTGCACGATGACGTCACAAAACAAGAAGAAGAAAGAGATTTGACAGTTGTCGCGGGTTTGTTTACATAGTAAAACTTTCGGCTCGAATAAAAATGCGGAAGTGTCTTGTTAAAAATTGCGTTTCCAAGAATAAACCAAAAGATCACAGTAATGAATTCGTATAGGCGGAGAGTTTTTTCATTTTTTCCGTACTCGTATAATTCATTTTCGCTCCTATCACATAAAAAGTGGATGGAACACCTTGTAAACAAACCCGTGGGAAATGTCAGAAAAGTGAGGTTATTTTTCGTGTGCAATGATCTATACTTGTTCTTGTATCGGCGAGAAGACAACATACTTTCGTTTCACTCGCATTGGTATGCCCGGTGATTGAATGCGTCTCATTAGTGTTCTTCTGGGTATTCTACAAAAAATTTAGGCAGCACGAATCATGACACAATTTTTGGCACTTTTTCTGGCCGCTTTTAACTTATTAGATGTCTATGGCTGTGACGCTCTTCTAACTGTATGAATTAATCATTTATGTGTGAGTAATACATAGTTTTTTTTTGCTTCAACTCGCTTTGATATGTCACCTGTACCACAGATTTGCCCAATTGGTGAAAAATTTCCTAATCATTCCAGCACAAAAAAGGGGTTTTCAATAGTTGTAGTTGAATAAAGATCGAACTCACTTGCTCGAAAAAACACATCGCACTTTTTGTTATCCTTTCTTATTTTTGACAGTTCATTCGTTACACAGGGTGTCTCGAAAACCGTAAATTACTGAAGTGCTTATACATTTTTATCAAAAAACAAATAGTTTTTGCTCAACTCGAAATAGTCCTTCTTTTCCTAACTGTCCGTCTTGCCTGTTATTCCTCAACTATGTACGTAACCACAAATTCGGTCGGCAAAGTTTCGGATTTATGGAGTGAATAACAACTAGATAAACAAAATTTCGATACATGTTTGATGAATATTTTATTTTCTACTACCAATTGAAATGGCTTTGAAATATTTCTTTGCAAATGATCAACAGAACGCCAAAGCAGCCTGCCGAGTTGCAGCGGTTCAAAAGCGGCCTCGAATGATTAATTTAGAGAAAGTCATCATCTACAATGTGGGGCAGTCTTTTTCGCGATATTCATCTATCAAAACTGAATCGACGGGGTTTCATAAGTGACAATACAGAATTAAAAAGTTTCTCTGTATAGCGGTAAAACTGATCACAAAAGATAAGTGTAGATGAACGGAACGTGTGTCGTTTGTCACGTAGCACGCGAGCACGCGAGCACGGGACCCGCAATACCGCTGACTCACGGCAAAAAGTCACTGTTGATTGTTTGCTCGCTCTTATACATGGAGTAACTCGAACAAGTAGGTTTTCATAGCAAATGTTGCGGGGTTAATGGTGCGATTTTTAGTTTTGTTCGACACACTCGAAGCATGTACAGAATGTTCGACAGCTTTGTATTTGCGAGAATAAATTCGATGTTAACAGCAGCAACAGTAGTAATTACTTAAATATTTTTTTCAATATTTTCATCAGCAATTAGAAACAACATTAAACATTAAACAAGTTAAACGAATAAAATAAGAATAAAATCACAGTTTTATGCTAACATAATCTTTGCTGTAGTATCGTAACGGTACAAAACGGCGCGGTTTCATCTGAATGTTTCCCAATTTTGACACCAGACGGATATCAACTAGCCGCAGCAGCGGCACAAGAGAGAATAACCTCAAGCATTAAGACTTAATCAGCAAAATAAACAACAACGAAAAAAAGTATTATTATTTCGTAGGTACTGAAGAAAGTGTTAATCGATTTCACTTTCTACAAAACCAACGGCATTTACGACGCATGTCAATAGCTGCAGCGCGTAGATATAAACGATAGAGAGTGAGAATGAGATAATCGTTTATAGCATACATAAGATGGATTGGTCCTTTATAAATGAAGAGAAAACAAAGTGATATTTATTTTGTTTTCATTATCACGGCTATTTGAGAACGTTGACGTCACAAGTTCGAATAAATCAATTTGGTCACTATCCTTATGACGTAGGCTTTGTCTTCTTCTTTTTTTGTTACAAACCATCTGTTGACAGTTCGTATTTTGTTATAGGGTCAGGTAGGCTTTATCAACTACTGTTTAGCGCTGTTGAGGGGAGCGAAAATGACAGCGGAATGACAGCAACAGTTTTTCATGCACTTTTCATTATGTTCATCAAATTCGGCAGTATTTACTGTCAACAAGCAACGAAACCGGAAGCAAAAATCAAGCCCGTGGTCCAGTCGAAATGAGACTATCCACCGAAGTACGATCTTTTCCGGAAAGACAAACAGACGTGCCACTCGATGACGATTTCATCGACCAGAAAAATAACGATCATTTTGAAATTATGCTTAGTGGGCAATAATACCGCTAGTGTCGCTATTAGCAAGCTACACATTCATTATCAAAGACAAAAACCATCAGTAATGCCGCTCGTGTTGATTTAAGCAAGCGTGCACACTAGGGTGGGGCTTATTTTCAAAAATGTTCGCGGGACCTGTTTCCCAGGCAAAAAGACCTCCTTGGGGTTCAATAAGCAAAAAAAAAATTGGTTGAACTACTGTCAATTGGTTGGCAGAGGGCCTAAAGGTCAAATTTTAAACGAAAGCAATTTTAAAACAAAACGTATGTCTATGTAGGTAAACAAGTGATTTTGTGAACCTTTGGGGCGTAAATTTCGTCCGTTTTGCGTTAATTTCAACCGTTTTTGAGATATTCGCCATTTCAGTGTACACTCTTGCAATCTCGGGGTATGTGATTATTAGGAAATGCACAAGGTGCCTGCATAAGTTAACACGTCATGTTCTCGAATATATTCTCGCAATAGACATCATTGTTCCTCCGAAAAGAGTGCAAAAGAGAAAGAAAAAGAATAGGAAAAGCGAAAATATGGAGCATCACAAACTTGAAATTTACTAGTTTCTTAAGATGAAATACAAGCAATACACGCATTTGACTTTGCTTAGTTTCCCTTTTTTCATTCTCTTTCTTTCTCTTTTGCACACTTTTCAGAGGAACAATGATGTCTATTGCGAGAATATATTCGAAAACATGACGTGTTTACTTATACAGGCACCTTGTGCATTTTCTTATAATCACATACCCCGAGATTGCAAGAGTGTACACTCAAATTGCTAATATCTCAAAAACGGTTGAATTTAACGCAAAACGGACGAAAAATACGTCCAAAAGGGTTACAAAATCATCTGTTTACCTATATAGGCATATGTTTTGTTTTAAAATTGCTTTCGTTTAAAATTTGACCTTTAGGCCCTCTGCGCCACCTCTAGATCTTAATGAAATTCAACCAATTTTTTATATTTTGCTTATTGAACCCCAAGGAGGTCTTTTTGCATGGGGAAACAGGTTCCGTGAACATTTTTGAAAATAAGCCCCACCCTAGTGTACACCCATTAGCAAAGACAAAAAATTGTTTTACGAAAATAAGTCAGTAGGCAATAAGCTCACATGTTTAACGAATAGGACGAAGATTTTTCAGGATTTTCGTTCGAAGAGGCACGTCTGTTTGTCTGTGGTGCTAGTGTTGCATGAAAATTTTACAATGTGTCTCAGAATACAAAAAAGCAATCTGGGTACAAAATTTTATAATTTTTAAGATAAAAAATTTTTTCAGTATACTTTTTTGCAACACAAGTAAAGTATTGCTCAATTTTGTCTGATTTAGAATGCTTATTGTTTTTTTACCTTGATTTTTGAAATAAAGTGAAGATATTCTACTAGATAAGGATCAGTAGACACGGCCGGCTACTCCAAAACTTTGGCTTCCCGATCAGGAGAGCATAACTAAAAAATTACAAAATTCCTTCAACACGAGATACAAACAACAAAATTTGATACGATTTTGTATTTTTTCATATGCTTTTGAAAACGAAATTGAATCTGAATGAGTTATAAAAACAAATCCTGGAATAAAGTTGTTCTGAAACAAAACTAACAATTTTTTCGTCTCTATCAAAACCTGTTGTTTCTAACAATGGTTGTTATTATACTGTTCTATATGCAATCTAATTTTGTTAGAAAGCTTATACGTTAGTAACAAAGTTTGATATGGGTTTGATATAAGTAGAATATTTTTTGTTATAATTTCTGTTATTTTAACAACTAACGGGATCAAATTTAAAACACATCCTGAGAGGTTTTTCGCATAACAAATCAACAGCTTCTATTACATTTTTGTTTTGTCTTTCTGATCGGGTTACTTTTAGCTTTAATATATGTTTCGGATCTACATCTTGCTGGAATGCATATCTACGGCAAACTTTCAGTTTTTAAACACTTGCTGATAGTTTTCGCATCGTTATGTCCAAATAAACCTCCTTTGTTCTTATTCATTATTCATTATTGTTCATTATTCCGTCAGTGAATTCAGGTTCTTCAATGACGGAACTCTCCAATGGAGCTCTAAACTCCACCTGCGCAAAAAATAAATAGAGCAAGTTAAGTTTTGTTAAAACTTGTTATAATTCACCTTCACCGTCCATCAGTCTTTCACTATTTTCGAGTACTGCCATCAGACACGAATAACATGATTTTGGTCTCGTCTGACCGAATGACCTTTCTCCCATCATCAATTCCATCATCCCTGGAATGTGAGCTCGCACCCAGGTCAGCTGTTTCTTTATGTTTTTCACCAAGACTAAAACCTTGTTGATAAAGACGATTTCACACTGCTTGAGCTGTCACATGGACGGCAAACTCACACTCAATTGGTTTCGGTATTTCGGTATTCTGTTTCATATTTGATAGAGAACATTGATAACGCAGTGTTGAAAAAAACGTTCTAATAAATTGGTCTATATCCTTTAGAACTAATTTTGTTTCTTTCTTTCCTGGTTGTGCTATTTGTTATTGCGAGGTCTGCCATAAAACAACACAAAACGTACTTCCCGCAGCTGTGGAAAAGTAGTTTTAACAAGATGGATAAGCCTCTGGCTTTAGACTCTGAGAAATAGGTTAGGCCAGCCGAAAATCGTGGTACATTGTTTATTTTAAATGAGGCAATAACTTATATATTTAGGGATCACCCACATTATTATCAGTCACAGGTTTTTTCAATTCACTTTTTTTTTAAAGTTATTCGGTATTGGTAAATCTCAACCGGAGAGTTCCGTTAAGCGGTCCGAAACGCTGCATTCTGGTTCAGTTGTAAAATTAGAATCGGATTTGAAAGATTCCGCTCCTATTGGGCTCCATGTTTGATGTGAAATCTTGAAGGTATTACAGAAATTTGTTAAATTTGCCAAGTAAAAATATAATATTATAACTTCTCGAGTTTTAACATTCTCTAAGACCAAACATATTCAAATGATTCCGTTACGGGATATCACCATTTCTGGTTTAAAGAAAGTTAAAAGATTGATTGAACATTTTATTGTTCAGAAACAATCATAGGTGTTTCGAATTGTATAATAAATATCGAACAGTTCACTCTTGAACTGCAAAAAGTTCGAATAGATGTTAATCTGCAGTTAAAGCTATTTTCTCCGTGCGAATATTAGCTGCTACATCTAAGAAGTTATTAATAAAAAATTATTTGTTTTTTTGAAGAAAAATAGTTGAAAAAAAGAATTTATCAAGCTTTGATGATGTAGAACCGTTACTAATGGGCGATTAAAATGACTGTTCGACTAACAGCTGGCGCTGCAGTGAAAATGATGATGATGATTGGCGATTTGACGCAAAACTAGAAACGACCGTGCGACTTCTGGATTTAAACTTCAGAACTAGTAAAATGATGATAGATTTATGTTTTAGCCAAGGCTGCTATACACAGGAGACTGTTGTGTGATATTTACGTAAAATGGATGTTCCTGGCGTCAAATAGAATACAGCTGGTTAGAAACTTTCAGCAGCATCTAGTAGACTGCTTACTGTCAAGAAAGTACATATGAAATTGCAAATATATGTGATCCGGTTTAGTTTCTAATTTGAGGTAGGGTTGCCACTTCTCTGGGTTTCACCTGAAGTCTCTGGGTTTGGGAAGTGATCTCTTGGTCTCCGGGTGAAAGCGAAATTTCTCTGAGCCAGCGAAATTATTTTCAACTCGCTCTGGAAACGACATAAGTCATAAATTGAATAATTTATTTTCAAGTTATGCGGATTGCCGGAAAACTCAGAAAATTAGCGAAGTAATTTCGGCATTAATTTTGAAAATTTCTCCAAAGGAGATTTTGAGGCTGTCGAATTTACGGCAAATCTTCATCATTTACTAATTGGGTTGTTTAGCTATATCAGTTTTTGTTATCATCTGAAAAAGCTGGATTTCTAAGCAAAACTACGCATCTAAGCAAAACGTGATTTTCAAAATTTTTCTATCGTTGTCCTACAATTTTTAAATCACGAAATAAAATTGCTCGAAATCTACTCGAAATCACTACAATGACAGTTCATCCATGTACCAACTGCCATTGTAGCGATTTAGAACGATTTTAATTATTCATTTAAAAATCGAGGGACAATTATATAACATTTTAAAAAATACGTTTTGCTCAGAAAATTACACTCTTTTAGATGTTATATAAAAATCAGAAATCCGTGAATAGCTAAAAAACCCAATTTCATTGAAATATTATACTGACATTGTCACCAAAATCACCGAATTCGATCGGCTGTTAAGAATAGCTAAAATGAATAAAGTAAATAAATAGTGTAGATCATGTAGTGGAAAAAAATCTCAACAAACACCGCTTTCCCTCCCAATACTTTGAAAATCTCCGGGCTAGGTGTCCCTATCAGGTGGCAACCCTAATTTGAGGTTATGTTTTTACAGGAGTTGGTAGGTACATAGCGTGTTGGAATTGAATTTTCTTAGCTTAAATCTTGAAGTTTCCCGCTACGTGAATTCGTGATAACTCACTGCAAATAGAATCTTGCTAGGTTGAAATGCTCTCATCATCATCATCATCATCATCATCAATCATCATCATAATTTTTACTGCAGCGCCAGCTGTCAGTCGAACAGTCATTTTAATCGCCCAGTGGTGCTTGGTTCAATAACGTACCGTTTTGACTCAAACTTCGAACAGTCTCAAACTTCGAACAGTCTCAAACTTCAAACACTTCACAATAAACGTCGAATTATTATAACTAGTGTGATGATAAGTATGATTATTATATTCCATTTCGTTCCTTGGAATGTCCGAAATGGAACGAAAATAAATTTTTCGTTGATTTTTTTGTGCAAGAAGTTACATCATTGGTTAAGTGTTCGAAATTTGATGCAGTACGATAAATTATATAAAAATGTTGTTAAAAATTTTAAACTAAAACAGTTTGTTGAGAAACTGCCAATTTGGAGGATGGTCAGGAGGTTATTAAAAAAAATAATTCCTATACTATACTGTCACCTTGCTAGAGTTATTCCTGCAAAAATCATCTTTCAGCATTTAGTTAGAATTTTTATTTCTGTATAACATTTTCGTCAAGCATAACTCGTTTTTTGACGATTGCTGGATTTATTTATCACTCTAAATAACAAATTTTTGGTAGCCAACAGTGAAACTATACGGAACATTTAAAACATACATGTAAACATGTAAATAACATAAATTGAATATGTTTCAAATATTTGACGCGATTTTTTTTTGATCGTGGTATTATTGGTATTGTCGAAATGTCACTGTACTCATATTTAGGTTAGACTCTATTATATATCATTCGATAAAATATTATTTCAAATTCGATCATTTATAGTAGGTTTTTTTCTATTTCAAATATGACTTTCTTTTCACAACTTTTGAAACACGTGTACATTTCAATCATACTATTTCAATAGTTAACTCTTATTGTTCAAATCGGCTGTGTAGATATTGAAGTTTCGCGATTTTTACATTTTGATACATTACAGACGAAGTTACAGTCCGATTACAGAAAAAATCAATAAGGTGTTTTGATGCAGCTAGACCTTTCATTTGACGTCAGTTATGTGGAAATCGGTTCAGCCATCTCTGAGAAAAGTGAGTGACTTTAAGTAGTCTGTAGGGGAGCTCCGTGTGGTCCCCGTGGCTATGTGGTTAGCGATGTCGGTCGGCTAGCTCTCCCACACGGTTGTGATACCGGGTTCGATTCCCGATCGAGTCGAGGATCTTTTCGAGCTGGAAATTTTGTCGACTCAGCACTGGGGCACGGTGTATCGTTGTACTTATCCTACACATACAAAATGTGCCGAAAACAATATCGATAACGAATTCTCTCAACTAATCTAGTTGGTCGAGACCGCTATTAGCCCCAAGGCTAAGCGTGCGATATTGTATGGGGGAGCTCCGTAGCCGCAAGGTTACAGAGTCCGCTTTGGTAAGCGGGTGGTCGTGGGTTCGCCTCTTAGTAGAATCAGGCCATTTGCTTGTCAAAGGAGTCAAAGGGTTTATTCTCAGGCTTCCCATCACGTACCCTTCCTTCAACCTGAACTCTACAGTACCTCTGTTGACTCTCCTTCTAACAAAATGAGTCCGTATTATAATAAAACTGGTGTGAGTAACGTATTCGTCTCCAGGGAATTGTAATTAGGCGATATTGTAAGGATGGACAGATGCTCGGTACAGTAGAGTAGTAAGCTCGGAATAGTAAAACTTACACACAAGCACGGATATGAACGATAAGCATATCACCTACTTCAATAGTGATTAATATGAAGTACGGAGTACAGAAAACACCTGGGAAATATCACAATAGATCTAATCTCTGGTCGCAGTGATGAGTCCACTCAGGAAAAAAATGAAGTCTTCGGAATATGTTTCTTTTTAAATCTGAATTTAACATTTTTAAACATAACAGGCAAAGTAAAAATCCGAATGCAAAAATAATCAATAGGGTCTTATGTGGCAACTAGACCTTCCATATGACACTGGTTTTATGAAAATCGGTTCAGCCATCTCTGAGAAACATGAGTGAGACTGAACAGTCTCCAGAACACATTACTTTCCATAACTTATGAATCACATGTTCAATCTTTATAAAATTTGGAAGTTAAGTGTTTTTAGGTAGCCCGTTCACTGAAACCAATCTTGGCAGCGTGAAATGCTATTCCAGCTTCTACTCGTGAAAACTTGGTGATAAGCATACCACGAAGATTGAATATGGTTTTACAAAACAAAGGACAATCCACAAAATATTGAAAGTGAGTTTTGTAACGTGAAAGGTCACTTTGCTAACGATATATAGAGAAATAAAGCTTATTTGGAATGTTTTGTATATATATTTCGATTGTGTTATTTATTTTTTTCGCCACCTTGAAAACACTAACTCACGCAAGAAACTTTCGGAATCACCGACACATAAAAACTCCAGTGTTTTCTCCGTTCATCTTTTAAAAGTGTCTGCAGTGAGTGTCTGCAGATCGTAATGACGTAACATAACATCAAATATCAACTTAAATCAGTGCGGAAATATGGAAAATTAACCAAAACTGCAAGTGTATTATCATTTTCTTCATGACTGTAAGTCTAGATTGTTTAATATTGACAAAAAAGAAACAGAACTACGACGACAAAGGTGGTTTTATGTGAAATTCCATTCTTGTCGATAGTGAATAACCGTCACGTGCTGATGTAATGATATTGGAAATTTTAAATATTCCTTTTTTACCTTTCTAAACCACATGAATGAGGTACATACTGGCAAGTAAGATTAACGACATGAATATATTGCTCAATTGGTGCAAATGATGATGACTGCGACAGTAGCTCAGGTGTTACTCACGACAATAGTTGGTGCAGCGGAGTGGGTCCATGGTGCTAGTGATGCGCTAGTAAACCTTTTACGATAAATCGTAACCTTCTTCGGAACTAATACTGTTTTGGTTCCGTTTTATTATCGTGAAGGCTATTTTTTATGTCTCACTAATTGCTTCTTACTTCAGCAGTAGCTTTTATACTTGAGGATAACACTCGGACATTGTAGATAGGTACATAAAAATTATTTCGCAAACATAAAGAATAGTAAAATCGAACAATCAAATACTTCGGTTTTATCCATTACATCTCACTTTCTTGGTAAAAAAAAAACAATAGTTATGAAATATGGTTCATCAGTAAATCACCTATAGCTATAGTAACCCAACAAAACAAAAGCTTTTATTTTGATTTTAATTTTTTTCTCATAACTTTGTAATCTTATCGACGTCACGTCGCGACGATCATTAGCAACCTCGATCGATAAACCGTCCGTCTGCCGGCAGTTCGGTGTGTAATGATCATGATGATGATCGCGTAGTATACCATAAGGTGTATGTGCACACCCACCAACACAGACTCAGTGTCATCACACCAGGGCTCCACACATTTTCCGCTCTCCATCATTTTTTCTCAAATCTCTCTCTCTCTCTCTCTGTTCCGAAGCGGACCGTAAACAACTGCTGATGTTTGAATTTCACTGCTGCTTTCTTCTGCTGGGCGATCTTGGCAGGTCTTGTCTGGTTGTTCCACGTTTGCTTGTTTTATTTCGCTGGTGAAATTGATCGAAGAAAGACACGCGCGCGTGCGGCTTCGTATATCGTATCATTTTGGCTCCCTGTTTTGCGGTTTTCTGGGATTGTGTCGTTTCGGGCCATAGACGCCGCAAGTAGGACTCCACTTCATGTGATCGCTGGTCATCTGCGCGTGAAACCCTTACCCCTCCGTTTACTACAGAGCGTACGCGACGGTTGTGTGCGTGTGTATTGGTTGGTGAAGGAATGCGTACAACTCAGTGTAGGAACCGGAAGTGAGTACGTGTTTTTGGTGTTTTCAGATAGTTCTTTTGGATTATCGAAGGAGAAATCGAAAGCTGATCAATTCTGGTATACGAAAGTGAACAGGTTTTACGAAATGTACAAAACGGTGTTCGATGCGTTTCTACTGCACTGAAGGGATACAATTGAATCGATGGCGGCAAGTGAGTGAAAGGATTGAGTTGCAGACAATTTGAGTCGGGTTTCGCGTCTGTCGGGAAGAAAGTGGGTGTAAGAGGCGCAAGTGGAAATCGCAGTTTTGTTTGGATGTGTGCACATTATTGGCTAGTTTTCGATATTTGAACGAATAAACGTAGAAAACGTTTCGAAACAACATTGGAATTTTTATACCGTACGAATTAGGTAAGGAGAAACACGCTCAATAATTGCTTTAATTCATGTGCAATTTTAGTGATTTATGAATAAATGATTTTCAGTTCAGTTAGTAATGCGTTTACAAAATGCTTCATTTCTAGCAGCTAATTTTTCACTTGAAGTGAACGATTTTGTTTCCTGCTCAACGCCGAATATTCAATGTCAATTTCATACTTCCCTTTGAATTACTGTAAACATTCTGGGATACACTTGAATGAAGCCAAACTTTGAAATTAATTAGTCTGGAATTGTTCTTATTAGCTGGTTTTTGGAGAGAGTCCACCGAACCTAACAATTTTATCCTTCAATCAAAGCATCTCTTGGGAACCCCGCTCCTCTTGGTGTTTAATTGATTGAATTCCCGGTCTATCTGCTGCTACGTAAAGTAGTAATTTTCTCTGGTACAAATGGTGATTTAATTATTTTATTGCTCTTGTTATTTACTCTCTTCATGATATCGCAGCCGAACTCCAATAGCACTGTAAACGAGTCGAGACAGGTTTTCTGGTTGATTAGAATTCAATGTACCTATATTACGATATCGTCGAATTGAGCTTCCGTAGGACGCAGAAAAGTTGTTTATTAAGTAAAGAGGACTAGAAATAATTGATGTGTTCCGGACTTGCCTCGGAGGGGGCGATTTGTCGAAATTGAACAAAATCGAGATGATGATAGCATTGAATAAAGAAGCTGCCTCTCCAATTTAAATTTATCAAATGGCGAGGGGAACGGTACAAATTTATACTGAATGAAGAGAAAATGAAGAACGTACGAGGGTAGTATGATAATTTTTTAAAGTTTTGACTAAAATTTGTTCCAGTAAATTTTATTTTTCCGTAGTTTTTTTTGTTTGTTGGAGTTTAAATTGAAAATAATCACCGCATTTTGATCCCTATGGTTATTTTATTTCCGTTATTTGCATTTATATTGCTAGTAACGAGGAAGGTTTTCAATGGATGTCTTCATTTTATTTAAAAGTATTAAAAATTTGAATTTCAAATCCTAAACTGAAAAACGACGATTTAAAAAGAATCGGTCATCTCAAATTTTTCTCAAACTAAATGTGCCGCCACACGGACGCTAGTACACTCTAGCAATAGTTTGTCATGAATCATAACGTTAGCATTAAAATGGACTTTTTTTGGGATGGTGATGGACAGAAAATAAGACAAATAATTGAGTTTGATGAATTTCCCATGAAAGGTATTTGCCATGACGGACGAAAATATGCGTGTAGGCATGTTTTTGACTTCTTTCTTCGTTTTATTTATGAATTCCTTCTCAGTTTTTGCGTCAAAATATTTGGAGTAGATCTTACACATCAGGTTTGCCCAGAAATTCTCGATGGAACGTAGCTGGGGGACGTTGGGTTGGTTCGCTGATTTGGGTACCATATCGATATTCAGCCGCTCCATCTCCTCTAACGATTGTTTCACCAGAACACCGCGTCTTCGCTCTTATGGTATTGCTTGATGAACGACGCAACTTCCGGCAGGCATTTCGTAATATAAATTTCCCCGTTCACAGCCAGTCCAGAGTGAAAGAAGAGCGGCTTTGTCATCCCTTTCTCGCATGATTGTCAGCCACAGCAGTACTTTCTTAGGGAACTTGGTGTGTAAAATGAACTTCACGTCGGAGCTCACTTCTTTCGTGGGGAAGCAAACAATGAAGTGCCCTGCCAGTTGTTGCCGTCCAGGGTGGGGTAGGTCTCGTTACCCACGTCGTGATTCGCCGAGAAAATCGACTGTACCATCTTATTCAGCCGGTGCTGCTGCGTCATTGCCTGCAGCTCCGAAACCAGTGGACGGGACTGCCGCTTCCTAACAGAGTCGTCGGCCTTCCGAAACCGGGCTTGCTTTCGAAGCTCTGATTGTTGTCCAATAGTGCCAAGATGTTGTAGGTGCCGGAGCGGGCGTATCTGTTGTCCACAAAGTAACGCACGACGTCCGTTTTTGACGCTTCGGGGTACCGTTCTTTGAACGCGCACACTTCTGAACGGAGTAACTTTACTCTTTTCGTCATAACGGTTAGAGTTCGACTGATAGCGGTGCCAATTTTTTTTTTCTGCTGACTCATGGGTTATTATGATTGATGCTGCATGGGTAGTTTCGTCAGAGCGTGTAAAGGTAAACCTATAAACGTTTGTGTTTTTTGGCGTTATGACACTTTCTCTTGCCAAAACACATTACTTTTATCGGAATGGTGTTTTTGAAGAAATGAAATCAAATTTGTTCTTGAACATTCGTTCTAGTACACATCTTCATTGATAACCAAACCACCACTGGGCTCGAATAATGATTTAGGTAAGAAGAACGAAGTCCTTTTTTTGTCCATTTTTCGAGCTGGTCATCCACGATCTTTCTGGTAAATTATTGAAGAGGTTTGCAGGAAACCATACACAACAGTTGAAACCCTTAAAATGGTTTGCCGTGAACTCTCAACAAAGATCTCTGTGCAGTACAATGCGCTTTCGCAATGCCTCTTATTTTGACGCCATTTTGAATAGAACTGAACATGCTTAAACAAAACAAAAAAATCTGGCATAAAGAGAAGAGAGACTTTACATATCCTTACTCTCATGTCTCTTGGAGCGTGATTGTTGTTCCGGGAATGTTGACGATGCTGTAAAAGCTGTGATGTGACAGATATATCGCTTAGTCCTTACGATTTGAAACAACGCCATTGAAAAAGAATCCCGATCAGAGATGCAAAACAAAAACGTAACACCAGCTGTTAATTTTTTTTGAGAAAAACAAACCTTTCAAATTCTATTTTCAATTTAATCCCGTTGCGTGTTGCTAACGTATCAGCTTTCTGAAAAAATAAGATATCATATAGAACCAATAATAACAAAAATTGTTAGAAACAAGAGAATTTGATAGAGAAGAAAATTTTGTTTTCTTGTTTCAAAAAAACTTCATTTCAGGATTTGTTATTATAACTCATTCAGATTCAATTTTGTTATCAAGAGCATAAGAAAAATTACAAAATCGTATCAAAATATGTTAATTGTATCTGTTGTTGATAGTATTTGTGATTTTTTAGTTTTGATCTTCTGATCGGGATAGGAATTACCTATTCGCGGCGTTGTTTGTAGATTGAAGCGCTCCATACGTTGGCCGAGGAAATGCACCTGTAATTTAAGTTTCGAAGCGCGTATAAAAGGGACTGTTTTTGGGCAGATTCTACGCCCTCTTTGTGTACGGCAGCATAGGGATTCCATAAGTGATTACAATATTCCATTCCTACAATTATATTCACTTAACTGCGGACGCAATTACAATCTTTTAATGAAATAAAAATTAAAATATATGTTATAGTGTCGATATGTTACCGTTAGTGGCAGAACCCACAATATAAATTTTGAATAAATATTAGTAAATAGGGTAGGTGAGCCAGTTCTGGCAAGTGCACTAGTTATGGTTATATCCCATAAGCGCAATGGTACCAGCTATGGCACTACTCCATTTAAACTCTATAGGCCATAACTGGTATGCTTCCCCTGATTAATGCATCACAAAACATCTCCTCCTTTTAAAAAATAAAAGATCACAATATTCCACAATATGTCTTAGTAGTTCTTTGTGTCTGTCTTCCTGTGTGTCTATCTGACCCCAATAGACCTGGACATTACTAAATCAATTGCCGTGAAAATTTGAAAGTAGGCATTTTGGAATCCGTGATACATATGAAATTCAAGGGTCCTCTCCTCTCTGGGGGGCGCGGGTTCCATACAAACGAAACACAAATTTCCGCATGGCTCGAGAATTAATACATCTCTTTTTTGGAAGAGAATAAATACGGGTCTCCTATGGAAGAATAGGGTTCTTCTAAATAAAAACCAAAAATATTGCTTAACATCGGAATTACAGGGTGTTCAATAAGTTCGAATACACTTTAAAAATGTTTTAAAAATGAAAATACAAGATATTTATTACTGAATTAATTTTTATTGAAGCAGTGTTAATTGAGAACCTTCACGATATATTATATGGGAGCAAACTCCCTTTGTGCTAAATAACAAGCTTGACACGTTTTTCAATGCTTTTTAAATTGGTTAATAGTGCTCACTTTATGTTCGCTCTGCTTGGCCAGCATGTACGACCATACATGAAAGTCCACCAGAATAAAAACATCGGCCTTATAGCGCACGGCGTTGATTTTCACGTTTATTCTCGATGGACGGCAGTGGGAGCTTCTGGCGTCTGGATTCGGCCCAAAACCATCACCGACGCGGCGCTCTGGAACCGCGGAAGAATACTGACCAATGGCGGTGCCCACAGCTAATCAAGAAGAGTTTCTACTCAGAAAACACGAAGTCCTGACATGCGTACTGCGAAAGTACTCTACTTATGACGTCGCGGTACCCCTTAATCCTACGCCGTAAACAAACAACAAATGTCAGCAAGTCGGCACCATGCGCGTCGGCTAGTCTATATATGAGGCTAAAGTTGACGCCAATACCAATATACATAATGCAAAGGTGAGCACGTACTTACACAACGCTGGAAGATTGCATTAGAACTTTTTGAACACCCTGTAAAAGTAACTACACGGTGCTCCCATAGACCGTTATTTTAAAATAAAATTCACCAAAAGATCTGAGTACACCATTCGATTTGTTATGACGTCCTGAATCTCTGGTCAAAATTTCAGAATCATCGTACGGTACATTTTTGAATAATATCCATTTGAAGGTCCTAAAGTACAAAAAAAGTGATATAAAAACGACGAAATGCTTATTGTAAAGCATATTTTTCAACCACCGTTTTATGAAATAACTTCCAAAATATTTTCTACCAATTCCATGTATTATATTTCATGACATTTACAATTGGCGAAAAAATTTATTTTAAAATCCCACAGTGCACAGTGGACTAAACTCGAAAATTCATCATCGTTTTAGATTTGACTGTGAAAAATTGGTTTTATATACCTACTTTTATGTACAAAATTGTTTTATTGAGCAAGGCCTTACTTTTGGCGTTTTCGGTTTTTTAATTAATCCTCCTAACAGTTAGGGGAAAAAATATTTTTTTTTTTTAAATTTCCATATACCAGATTGCATCTTTCAGCAAAGTTGTGGATTAATTTGAAAGAAAACAAAATGCTGAATACTGCGGTGTCCTATCTATACGTTTACTTGACAAAATAGAATTTTTGTGGAACTCCCTTTCTCAAATTCGGTTTTTGAATTTACCTTCTTCTGTAAGTTCCAAAACAATAAATTTTACTAAAGTCATAGCTGAATGAATAAAATCTTAGAACATTTTGAATCGTTTCGAACATTACGTTAGAAAAAAAAACTGATTTTAAGTAGGGGTGTTCCACAAAAAAATGCTATTTTGTCGTGTCCAACGTACAGATAGAACACCGCATTGTTCAGCAACTTTTTGCCTTTCTCCTAGAAAGGTATAGCAATCACTGAAAAACCAAAGGTATAAAAGTGCTCCAAAGGGTCGCATCTAGTATATCAATCGACTTCGACAAGCTGAGCATTTTCTGTATGTTTGTGTGTGTGTGTGTGTGTGTGTGTGTGTGTGTGTGTGTGTGTGTGTGTGTGTGTGTGTGTGTGTGGACCGATTTTCATGAAACTAATTGCAAATGAAAGGTCTAGTTGCCCCATAAGATCCTATTGAATTTTATTGTTTTTAGTTTCGAGGTTATGTATCAAAATGTGAAAATCACAAAACTTCATTATCTTAGAAACTACAGAACCGATTTGAACAAAATTAGTATCAAAAGAACGGGCTTATTTTTTGGACTATTTGTAAAACAATTTTATAATGATTGGACATGTAGTTCAAAAGTTATGCAAAGAAACGTGTTTCAAACACTGTTTAAACTCACTCACTTTTCTCAGAGATGGCTAGACCGATTTTCACAAAACTAGTGTCATATGGAAGGTCTTGTTTCCCCATAAGACCCTATTGAATTTTATTGTTATTGGACTTTAACTTTGTCCGTTATGTATAATCATGTGAAATCAGGCTATGACAAGAAACATGTTTCTAAGACTGTTTGAACTCACCCACTTTTCTCAGAGATGGATGGACCGATTTTCAAAAATAAGTTGCAATAGAAAGGTCTAATTGCTTGATAAGACCCTATGAAGTTTTATTATAATTGGACTGTAACTTTGTCTGTTATGTATCAAAATGTAAAAGTTATGAAACTCCATTGTCTCAGAAACTACACAACCGATTTGAACAAAATATGTATCAAATGGAAAAACTTTAAAACCTCTAAATAACGAATTTTATGATGATTGAACATGTAGTTCGAAAGTTATGAAATGAAACGTGTTCAGAAAACTTTTTTAAATTCACTCGTTTTGCCAAAGATAGCATCACTGATTTCAGCAATCTTAGTTTTAAATTGAAGGTTTAGTTGCTTCATTGGTACCCATTTCATTTGATTATAACACTGGTTGATAAAATCGAAAAAAATGCTGCTCTAAAGCTCATAATAATTGCCCTAGAAAGAAAAGAATTCACAGGAAAAGCTATACTTTTCCATTTTTTCTTAGTTTGACCTTCGGGGCAACACTTGTGTTGACCAGTGTAATCGGACTTTTATTTTATCCATTATGTGTTAAATTGTAAAAATATTGAAAATCTCTTCTTTTAAAGATTACACGACTTATTTAAAGAAAACAGGTGTCGCAAATTCGGATTTCAAAATGAAGTACGAAGTTGATTCCTAGTCTCTGAGCATCATCCCGGGTACTGAAAAACTCACATTGGGTAATGTTTGTCCCTTTTAGACTGGTAAAAACCGGAAACTACTGTCTAGAAATTTAAAATGGCGTCTGAAGATGATTTCTGGCCTCAGGGTATCATACCGCTTCTTCAAATCGTATTGGATGATATTTGTCACTTTAGGCTGTTGATCGGAAACTGTCGCCATCTTCGCCATAGAAATACCCAGATTAGGCAGTTCGGCAATTTTATGATGGATTTTATGATTTTATGATTATCAGGCAACCGGAAGTGGTCATCTGGATTGAAAATTGGGTTTTAGGTCGGATTCTGGCCACTGGGTACGATCCAGGTTTCAAGAACCCATATTGATTGGTATTTGGCAATTCATTAAATGCTCCTCAAAAACGATCAGTAATATCAACTGCGTTAAAGAATTTTAATTTCACTGATTGGATCATTCAAATTAATATATAAGGAACAACATTTAATTATACATTATTTGAAATCTACTGACTAACGTTGACTTAAAGAATCTGAATATTTATAGGCAGTATATGAGTACAAATCGATTATACCACAATCAAAACAAAGTCGCATCTTATATTTGAAAGAATTCAATGTTATTTGCAAGTATATGTGTTAATTTATATTCATATCGTCGGTTTTGTGCTACACTGGCACAACTCAAAAAACATAGTTTCGAGAAAAACGCGTTTGAAAATTTGCGTCGAAAGTTTATTTTTTCGATTTTCAAGAAAACTTAGAAGTTTAAGATTACCAATCCTTATTTAACACCTTTGGGTCTATTATACTCATATAACGTGCTTACGTTGTCCAAGTTAAAACCTTATTTTTACTAACTTCATGGAGAAATTTCGATTTGTGCAGCAAAGGCACTTCTACTCATAACTCTGGAATTTTTGTGATTTTCGAAATGGGATTTCGTGTGATGAAACTTAACAGTATTTTGCATCGTTTGCCATCAAAAACTCAAAAATGCAAAATTTTGAGTTGTGCCAGTGTTGCACGAAGCCAATGATATGTTAAATTTTAAATGTTCGGTATAGTTGTGCTGTTGGCTACCAAAAATTTGTTGTTTAGAATGAATAACAAATCCAGCAGAAATAATCAAGGTGTATATTTTAAGTGTTGGAGCAAATCTAATTCAACAAATTATAAGTTCGAAGGAGAAAGGATGGGTCTCACCACTAGGTGGTTTAATTTAGGTTTTTTCTTTAAAGTTTTTCCACAACTTTGCTGGAGGATGCAATCTGGTATATTGAAAATTGGAAAACATAGAGTTTGATAGAGTACGGCACGTGAAAATTGTGGCTGAACAGCCTAATAAAGCCCTACTTACTACAGGTATACCTCGATTTTACGCACATTCTCGTTTTTGAAATGTGCGTAAAATCGAATTGTGCATAAAATCGAATCAAGATTTTTAATTTTTTTACAGCCCAAAATTAACTATCGTGATAGGAAATGTGCAAGAAAACATGTAAGGGATCTTCCAATTAGTTTGTAACGTCTGACAGGGGGGTTGGAAAATTTGACAACACATAAAAACAAAATTAAGGGTCCAAAAAAGGGAGTGACATAGGAGCGGGGTCGAAGAAGGTAATTATTTGCGTTACGTAATTAATAGACGTTCCCTAATTTGCTCTGGGAAACTCACGGCAAATGCAAAATGCTTGAAAGGAAATACCTAGAACAATGAATATGGGCGTGTGTGTATGTGAGTATATAGGTGTATGTGTGTGTATGCGTGTATGTGTGTATATGTGCGTATATGTGTGCGTATATGTGTGCGTATGTGTGTGCGTATGTGTGTGTATTAGACTGGGACACGGTTATATCAGAAAAAAGCGATGGTGTTATTTCTTAGCTCCCATGAACTTTTCGTGTTCCTTATGAGTCCTACAACAACTGTTTAAATTCTCAGATCGATCGGTGAAACTATATTTTTGCGCTCGATTTTTAAAGTTTCCATGCAATTTTATAGGTGAAAATCCCCTTTTTCAAAACTTATTCTCTAGAGATGTCCAGTTGGCTCCTAAAAATATATCGATACATAATATTTGTAGAAAATTTTCCTGGGAAAAACTCTTCTGTAGATCGTAAGGCGCTAGGATACTTGTAGAAAAAGTTATTCCCTTCAAACTGATTGAATATCTGACGAACGGCTCACCATTAAATTTTTTTAGCAATATTGTTGCAGCATGCTGCTGTTGCCAATTCAACCATGTGATAAGAAATGATATCGAATAAAATTTATCTCGAAGGCTTCTCCGAAGATACTATGAGCAAAATTACCCTTTCAAGCTTAATTCCACGCGAAATTATTTCTTATCCTTAAGCAAGTGTGTAATAGCAGCATGCTTGCTGGAAAAATTCAATGGTGAGCCGTTCGTCAGACATTCAATCAGTTTGGGGTAAATAACTTTCTCTACAAGCATCGTAGTGCCTTACGGTTTTCAGAAGATCTTTCCCAGAAAAATTTCCTACAAATACCATGTATCGATGTATTTTTAGGAGCCAACTGGACATTTTTAGAGAATAAGTTTTGAAAAAGTGGATTTTCCCATATTTTTTTTATTCTCGCTGATTTTCCGTCGGTCTAGTTCCGCCACTGCTGTTGGGCCAATCACCGACGCCCGGGGAGGCGACTCCACCCAGGACCCTAACTCACGACCCGTTAATTACCGGACCGGCGCCAACGGCTTTACTTCCTCATGCGATGGAAGGCGTGATCCCAGAGATTTTTCGCCTCAGAAAATCCCCCGGTGTCGGCTAGCATTGAATCTAGACCAGTTGGGCTGGTTGTGAGTGGATCACGCCACCTCACAACCATCGACACCTATGTCGGCGGTGGGATTCGAACCCAGGCGTCGAGCGTGGTTAGCGGAGACGTTACCAACCACGCTAGGCCCCCGCAGGATTTTCCCATATAAATTTTTATGGAAATTTTATAAATCGGGCGCAAAAATATAGTTCAACCGATCGAGCTGAAAATTTACACAGCTTTTATAGAACCCATAAGGAACACGAAAAGTGCATGGGAGCTTACATTTATTTTTTGTCGCACCCTAGTGTGTATATGTGTGCGTATGTGTGTGTGTGTGTGTGTAAGAGAGAGAGAGAGAGCATATGTGTGACTCACACATTCTTTTTACCCACACACTAAAACTGTTTTACTCACACACTAAAACTGTTTTTACCCACATACTAACGCTGACCACCGTTGAAAAAAGCTCCTCTATCTTGTAACAGTACACGTTTTAAATAAAAGTTTTAGTTAATTACTGCAAAAGAGACTGTGTGCGTACGACGCCAAATATTTTACGCGTTAGACACGTATACAGCCTTAAAAAGTTCGATATTTCGCAAAAAAGGTCTTGTTGTTACTGTCTCCCGGTTTTCGGTAGATTTCCCAGTCTATATAGATGACCCCTTATTTGTGAACGATGTCTAATATATATAACCATTCATTATGCACAATTTAATGTAGAAAACATACGAATTTAAAATGTGTTTGAAAAAAGTGTACGTGAAATCGAGGTAAAATGTGCTTAAAATTGAAGTACGTAAAATCGAGGGTGCGTATATACGAGGGTGTGTATAATCGAGGTATACCTGTATTTACTTCACTTATGATTGAGTTATGATGTTCTGCGAAAGTTAGATTGGAGTCTAGGAAAACCTACTCCTAATTCCCAACAATCTTGCATATTTGTACTGTTTGATTCCCAGAATGTGATCTTTCAATTTTTCGGCTAAATGCTATTGCGAAATGTCATTTACATATGCCGATTCGGTCAAATGCTTTACTGAAGTCAAGCATGGCTTCTAACTGCCTACCATTATTCATTGCGATAAAAATAAATGTATCCAATTCTAAAAGATTCGAGGTTGCTGACCTTAAAAAACATATTGTTTGCCAGTGACATGGTAATTTACCTGCTAAAATTTTTGGTCATTTACAAGTTATTCAAAAAGTTTTGGAATGCAAGAATTACTTGCGGATTTTTTTAACCTGTAAAAGGAGAAACTGTTCATCTTATGTTCCTCTTGAAACTTCATTCATGTCGTGTATAACTTTTCTATTAAAAATATTATTTTCTTCTACAAGAATGGGAATGGAGAAAAACATATATCACTAATAGATTGCCAGTATAACTAAAAAAATAATAAATAATTGTTCTGAAAAAAAAAACATCGCAAATTAGTTTATGCAGATAGTAATTGCAAATAATTAGAACCGTCTTTTTTGAAAAATTGCCTCACACATTTACAATATTTATACCGGCTTAACTGTTTCATTTCAGTATTACCGTTTTTTATTTTAGTTTTCACAGAAAGTAGGTAGGGGTAAGCGGGGTAAGACCGCCCCCTTGAGCAATTCAGTTTATAGAAAAAAAAAGCTGGGGCTGCAATTTCATTTTTTCATCGCTAAGAGGTTCTTCTATTCAATACCCGCATTTGAAAACTGAGAACTGAAATATTTTTATTTATTTTCTAGCTTTTTTTTTAAATTCATTGAAAATGTGCAGATCTCTTTCATGCGGGGTAAGCCCGCCCACCAGCGGGGTAAGATCGACCACCATTTTTTGAGGATAACAAATATTTTAAGGGCCAAAACGGTTGATTTTATTGGTAGAGTGTCTTTGACAAAGTTGTAAATGGTATTTTTTTTTCTTTTTTAATAAAAAAGTGAAAGAGGTTGTTGATAAGACACGACCGCAGAGGTAACGTAGAATACGACAGCCTGTCTTATGTCAATGTCTTTCTTGGAATAGGTTTGGAAATACATTCAATTGGGGTTAATTAATTTAATAGTCTCTTTGCTCCAGATGACGATTACCTCTGTAGCCGGCACCGCGGTTTCACTTGCTGCCGTATCCAAAACAAGAATGAAATTGAATTGTTTTGTGGCTGTCTTTTGTATCAAGTTGCACTAAGATATCTTAATTTAGACAGTGGCTACGAAGAGGCTATAGACAAGGGCAATTAGTGCATTCTCCATCTATGATATAACAGTTCAAATTAAAATTTTCTGCATTTTACGATAGCGTAGATAATTTTACAACTGACTGCTGCAATTAGTAGGACTTGTGCGAAAAATTATGTGATTCAGGCTTACTAGCTCAGAAATTCTTCAGATAAACTTTACGGTCAATTGTGTTTGTCAATGCCATTTATTGACAAGTGAAAATTTTTCAACATGGCAAATTTTTTATTTAGTTTTGGATGATTTACAGTGATAATTGAATTCTACATGAGGTGATTTATTAGCAATTATGTATATATGAAAATTTCTATCGCTATATTGCTAGCCACACATGCTATAAACTATATAGCATATATAGCAAGCCCCGCACGCTAGCCGTACGTTATATAGCAAGCCACATACGCTATATAGCAATCCACGTACGCTATATAGCAAGCCACACAAGCTATAGACATGCCGATACACGCTATTAACATACACACACGCTATACAGCTAGCCACGCACGCTATATAGCAAGCCTCGCACTCTAGCCACACGCTCTATAAAAAGTCACACACGCTATATAGCAAGCCACGTACGCTAAATAGCAAGCCACACAAGCTATAGACATGCACAGACACGCTAGACGACATGCACACGCTATATAGCAAGCCACACGCGCTATAAACATGCACACAAGCGCTACAGTCATGCATACACGCCATAAACATACACACATGCTATATAGCAAGCCTCGCACCTTATATATTAGGGACATATAGATATTCACACACGTTATGTGCACACACCCTATATATACATACGCTGGATGATGGTGGCTTCTCAAACCAACTGGCGGTGCGAGTCTCTTTCAGTTTCGGGTTGTATTCACCCAACGATATCTGAATCGGATTACCGCCGGTGGGGTCCAACACAAATCGAAGGGAAGCCGAACTGGAAGAGGTAATAACTGCAGCTAACCACTACCACCACCGCCGCTGTTGCCCGCTGCTGATCCACTTCGCCTACTGTCATCGGTGTTGATGTCCGCTGCTGCTGCCTGCTGCTAGTAAACTGATTTGCTTGAGGAGAAACAGTATCTTATGTAGCCCGAAGAGTGCATTCCCGGCTAACTAGGTACTCCATTCTGTCGTCCTTTTTAGGGAAAGGCAGCAACCACCAATCAGAAGTCCACATTTGCGTTTCGACAATGTTCAAAAAAATTCAATATTACAATAGTTTGAACTATCAGATTACAATTTTCTGCATTTGGACGGGTGCTTAAATGATTTTCCAATCGATTGCTGCAAAAATGACAGAAATCGGTTGGAAACTGACTGGGTTTAAAACGTTTGAAATTGGACAATTTCCGTGACGCTCTCGATGTTTTCGGTTTTGAAAATGGATCCATGTTTTGAAATTGGGTCCCTGTAATTGTTGCCGTAGGACGTATTCTACGTCAATATACACTGTGAAAAATCTGTAAAAAAAATTTTTTTCTAAGTTTTAACTTTTTTTGTTTTTTGTTTATCCAAGTTCATATCAATGTTTAGGTAACTTTTTGTGGTTTTCAAAATAAATAGATTTTTCAGAATTGGGTTTTTTTAAGATATTCAATTTATAATAAACCTGTCTTAAAGTTAAAAATAAAAACTTATAAACCTGTCTGTATGGTTTTTTTGAAGACGTATTTTGTATAGAGTAATAATAATAATTATTAATTTTTTATTCATATTTTCATTTTTTTATGTTTGTTTGAAGAACAAAATTACCAACGACTTTATACATCAAACAAACCACCCAAAAAAATTTTTACAAAATTTGAGCTATTAATATTTCTATTACTTTATGATCCAACAAACATCTACTTTTCGTTATTTTTTTTTACAGTGTATACTTTTTTCGGAAGTGAAAACTACTATTCTTAACTCTGCCGGAGACGTCATATCGATCAAACGAACCGTCCTGGCTTTAAAATTATTTTTGTTTATTAATACCATTTTTACACAAGTTTATTTTTGCCTTTCTCCTAGAAAGGTATAGCAATCACTTGCAAAACCGAAAGTATAAAAGTGGTCCAAAGGACCGAATGGCATATATCACTCGACTCAGCTCGACGAGCTGAGCTTTTTCTGTATGTGTGTGTATATGTGCGTGTGTGTATGTGCAGATTTTATTCTCACTCACTTTTCTCAGAGATGGCTGGACCGATTTACATGAAATTAATTGCAAATGATAGGTCTTGTTGTCCCATAAGACGCTATTAAATTTTATTGTAATCGGATTTTTAGTTTAGAATTTATGTCTCAAAATGTAAAAATCATGAAACATCATTATCTTCAAAACCTTGCAACCGATTTGAACAAAATTGGTTTCAAATGAACGGGCTACCTGAAAAACCCTTAACTTTTGAATTTTATAAAGATTGGACCTGTGGTTCAAAAGTTAGGAAAAGAAACGTGTTTGAAGACTTTTTAATCTCACTCATGTTTCTCAGAGATGGCTGGATCGATTTTCATAAAATCAGTGTCAAATGGAAGGTCTAGTTGCCCCATAAGACCCTATTGATTTGTTTTGCAATCGGAATATTACTTTGCCTGTTATGTTTAAAAATGTGAAATCCAGCTATGAAAAGGAACATATTCCGAAGACTACTTGGACTCACTCACTTTTCTCAGAGATGGCTGACCCGATATCCAAAAAATTAGTGTCAAATGAAAGGTCTAGCTGCCTCATAACACCCTATTGAATTTTACTGTAATCGAACTGTAACTTAGTCTGTAATTCACCTAAATGTGAAAATCACGAAACTTCATTATCTCAGAAACTACACAACCGATTTGATTAATATTATTATCCGATGAGCGAGCTAGTCAAAGGTTAACTGATGAATTATGATTGCACACGTGGTTTCAAAGTTTGGCTGCCCTATACGTTCCCATTTCATTTGATTATAATCGAACTTAAGCAACCGTTATGTATAAAATTGTTAATAAAACAACGAAAGTCTATTATCTCAAAGATTACATGACTTATTTGAACATAACTAGTGTCATACGAACGAGTCATCTCTCAAACTTACAAATAACAAAATTCATAACAATTTGATATGTGGCTCAAAAGTTATGGAAATAAAAGAAATTCAAAGACTATTTGAAACTATACTCACTTTGATCGATATATGTGGCCTCAACATAATTTAAATGTGGTGTCGAACTATTTGAACGTTCCAAATTCTTTGATTCCTTGTGGCAGGTTTAAAGTCTGCAAATGCACGACGAATCGATCAAAGCCAAATAACAAATCGTTTGAAATGATTGGTTTTATCGAAATGACAACATCCTCGACTTTTGGCTTCTGTACATCGCCTCAATTCTGAATATATTGGGTGGTATTCGGTCATTTTCAGCAGATTTGGCTTCAATCTGGCACCGGAAATACCCATTTTGGGAGGTATTTAGTTATTTTGGTTGTTTTCCAGAAACTAAAAGTGGTCGTCTTTAAATTCAAAATGGTGTTCAGGGTCAATGTTTGGTTTCTATGCATCATCTCGATATTCATATTGAGTATTATTCGGTCATTTTCGACTGTTTCCTAGAAGTTGCCATTAAGCAATTCAAAATGGTGCCTGATTGGTTATTTTAGGCTCTTTTTCACAAACCGGAAGTCGCCGTCTTGGATTTCAAAATGGTATTTAAGATAATTTCTGGCCTCTGAGTGTCATTCTGGTTGAAGAAACACCCATATAGGGTGTTATTCGATCATTTTCGGCTCTTTCCCAGGAACCGAAAGTCGCCAACCTAGAATCCAAAATAGGGTCTGTGGTCGATTTCAGTTGCTGTGTATCATTCTAGTTCCGGAGATACTCATGTTAGGCGGCCATTTTTGGCTGTTTCCAGAAACCAGAAATTCATAATGGTGTCTGAAGTCACTTTTTAGCTTGCAACATTCTGGCTCCGGTGATACTCGTATTGGGTGGTATTTGGTCATTTTAGGCTGTTTCCTGGAACCGGAAGTCGCCATCTTAAAATGGTATCTGTGATCGACTTGAGCTCCTGTGTATCATTCTAGATCCGGGTATTATTATATTGGGTGGAAATCGGCCATTTTTGGCTGTTCTCCAGAAACCGGATGTTGCCATCTTATAATCAAAAATGTTGCCTGAGGTCGATTATGGAACATATTTGTTACCACTAAAAACTTTCAACTACCAAATATGGTTCCATTTAGTTGATTAGTTCGCGAGATGTGCAGAAATTTGTGCAGAAACATGTGCTTCCAGAAAAGGGAGGGGAGTCGAGCCATTATGGACATATCTGTTACCTCTAAAACCATTCTCATACCAAATTTGGTTATATTTTCTTGATTAGCTTTTGAGCTGTGCGAAATTTGTGTTTCATTTGTATGGGACCCTCATAGAAAAGGGAGGGGTGTCAAACCACTATGCACATATTTGTTACCACTAAAAACATTCACCTGCCAAATTTGGTTTCATTTAGTTGATTAGTTCTCGAGATGTGTAGAAATTTGTGTTTCATTTGTATAGGACCCCTCCCTTCCAGAAGAAGGAGGGGTCTCAATCTATCATAGGAACCATTATCGGAATCAAAAACCCCTACATACAAATTTTCACGTCGACCGGTTCGGTAGTTTTCGAGCCTATATGGATCAGACAGACAGACAGACCGGACTGCATTTTTTTATGTATAGATTACAACATCAATTTTTAAGAACCTTATAAATTAATATACATTTATTGGATTGAAGCGTTCATGTAAATCTATTTTTACAAATAATAAGTTTGAATGAGAAAGGCTGGGTCTGACCGCTAGGTGGATTAATTTAGGTTTTTTCAAAAATTAGTCGCGTTAAAAAATATTACTAGAAAAGCTTCAACCAAATCGAAAATGGTCGATTAACATCGATGTCTTATGTGGCTTGAAATTGCTTACTGATCCTGTAAATATTTCCTTTGTAGTGTCGAGGCATTTGGGTCTTGAAGTAAAACAACAAGCAGTTGTATACGTAGCGGTTTTACCCCATGTATAGTGGACGACGTTACCCCCAGTGGAACATTTTCGAATTCTATCGAAAAAGTAGTCAAAATTACAAGATTACTCACGGCCTTCGATATTTCCGAAAGAAGACAGATTCAGGCAAGCGGTTAAACGTATATTCACGAATAAAACAATAGATTTTTAGACAGAAAAACCTTAAGTTCCGTTGCCGCAAAACATTAGTGCATTGACTGGTTGCCAGCTGAAAGGTTGTTTTTGATTATTTCTGTGACCGTTCGCGCACTATCAAAAAAGAAAGGGGTTTGCAAATGTTATGTAATTATACTGTAATAGACATGTTAAATTTTTTTTTCAATTATCATATAACTTGGTAGTTAAACTACGGGGGGCGGTCTTACCCCGCTGGGCGGTCTTACCCTGTTTACCCCTACTCTAGTAAGGTAACCAGTGACCTACCTGAAAACAGCGCAGACCTGCGATAAATCTAGAGCTGAGCAATACTAATCAAAAATTATGGTGTCCACCACTGGTCAAATTCTGTTGTAATCAAATAATTCTGCATTTGCAGAACGAACCTACAAATACAATGTTCATGGTTCTCTGTTGATTATTTCGAACACCGTAAATCCATTTTACGCTCCAGCTGTACGATACAGAGTGGGGCAGGGGAACTAGCCGACATACTTGCCAGTCGGCGGCTCCACGTGTTTACAAGATTTCCACGCTGGCTGTGGTTTTCACAATTTCATTTAGTGATGCTGCGAACTTTGCAGGAAGCGTTCAAATGCAGCAATAAAAATCGAATTTCCTTTTTGGCATCATTTAGTTAGTGTTCGAATGTTTAGCAAGCCGTCGGTTCCGTTTGTTGAGCTCATGGTTTCTCTGGCAATGCCTGCGGCTGTCGAGCGTTTTGTATCTCGCAATTTGATTTTGCTGCATGTGAGCAATGTAACAATAAAAAACAATCGAACGATTGGCTTTTACGAACTATTCTCTACCATAGTAGTAACCGTTTCATCATGCGCACGCAACATCCAACAAGCTCGAATTTGACAAAGTTTTCTTTTCGTGTGCTATATATAATTTTTAAACAATTACTATTAGACACTTCAAAAGTGGACTACGAGTTTTTGTAGGCAATTTTCAAATTCAACCGCAATGTGGAAAGAATGTCTATCGATTGAAAAGAGGATTAAAAGGTTGCGGAAATAGCAACCCAGCCAATAAATAAATCCTGATAGATATAGTTATGCTCTGAACAAAATCAACACTACCCGGAAAACTTTTCTCACCACCACAACTCGGAAACACAACGCCAGTGTTCCAGATATCGCCAAACCAAAACTTTAGGAAAAACTTTTTTTATCAGCTCGTGTTCCACGCTGACGGGGAAGATATCACGTCCTATTGAATTTGCTTGTAAATGATATTGGTTTTTGTCCGGCATGGGCGGTGAAATGGGCATGACGCAAAATCTGTGTTCCGATGAACGACAGATAGAAATTTCGTTGCTTGTTTCCCGCGATAAAGTTACGCCATCGATTTAAAAGTTCATTTATCTCGTGCTTCGACGTGACGCACGTTGAACCCTTATTTCACAAAGTTTAAGTTTGTGTGCGATAGGATTACAGTTACAGTAGTCTTCACGAATGAAATATTCCATGATTATTTTATTCCGATCTCGTTCAATCATAAAATACTTTCAAGCAAAATGGCTCAACAAGTTTCTTTGGGATCCATTCCGGAATATGTTGACGGAGTTTTCATTTGAAAACAATGACATTCTGGTTTTATGTTCAGTATTGTAGTTTAAATATTTTTTCAGGATGGATGTCTTGCTATGAAATTTCATTTGAGTATATAAAATTTTGCTAGTATTATGCAAGTCAAATACTGTACTATGTTGGATAAAATGCCTGGCTCGACTATTGAGGATTGGGATGGAATTTTCGTCGAAGGAAAATTGTGAGAAATCAAGCGTTTCTAGAGAAGCAAAGCCGCATTGAATGTAGTTTTTGAAAGAAAGCTTCAATTATGTCCCTAAATCTGATGAAGCAATATTCTTCTGCACATTGATGCCTTTCTCCTGGAAAAGTATAGCAATCACTGGCAAAACCAAAGGTATAAAAGTGATCCCAATGGCCGAACGTCATATACAACTCGACTCAGTTCGACGAACTGAGCATTTTCTGTATCTATGTATGTGTGAATGTATGTGTGTATGTGTGTGTGTATGTGTGTGTGTGTGTGTATGTGTGTGTATGTGTGTGTGAAACTTCATTATTTCCTAAACTACGCAACCAATTCTTACAAAACTGGTGTCAAATGAAAAGACTGCCTTGAAAATCTTTACCTAATGATTTTATGATGATTAAAAATGTGGCTTCGCTCCACGGATTCATATTAGCACTAGAGCATAGTCTGTCGAAGTAGTGTAGCATAGTCTGTGAGTGTAGCTTTCGCAGATGCGAAGGCGATACGGCGCTGCTTTCTTTCCATATAGGTACGCGCACTCTACCATCTCCACCTCGCATGGAGGCATGCTTTGAGAAGGTCTGTTATCGTATCAGTACACCAGTATGCGGCCGCCTTCTGCATCTAGGTCGACAATCCTAGGCATGGTGGCGTCGAACGCCTGCGATAGTATGGTAATGCCCATCAGCACTCGACTGGAACTTCCCACCTTTGTGTTCTCTTTTATTTGCTCCCTGAATACATCGGCATCAAAGTGCGATGTCTTCCAGCCGCGGATTGTTGAAGTTATGGCTCTGCCTGTCACTAGCCGCCTCGTGTTTTGGTCTACGTTATAGCGTACCGACTTGTGGTCGCTATTAGTGTGACCGTCGTCTACCCTCCAGTTCGTGATCAGTCCGGGCTGCAGAATGTCAATAATCGACTTTCCATCATTTCTGCTATAGGTGCACTTATCACCGATGTTTGCCAGATCCAAGTTGATCTTCTCCAGAGTTTCCAACAGGATCCGGCTCCTCGGGTTCGTACAGTGACTTCCCTACTGGGCAGCCCAAGCGTTACAGTCACCTGCGACAACCGACGGCATTCGGCCCGTCAATTTCATTGATTCTTGGTCGACCATCTGAGTGAACCTTTCGATAGACCAACGCGGTGTGGCATAGCAACTACAGTCGTTCGACATTCGACATTCGAAAAAAATTAAAATATCAAATTTTCGATTTTTTTGTTTGATTTTAAATTAGATTAGTTTTCCGAAAAACCATACCTCACCGGGCAGCTTCAGGCCAAGGTGTGTCTTGTTGTTCAAAGAAGTCGTCTTCATTTAGTTCGGTCAGCCAGGGCGAAAGTCCCACAGGTCATCTGCTTCTCGATCGAATCACCTTGTTCGCTGGGCGCCTCCTCTCGTTCCAGTTGGCTCTTTATCGAGAACCATCATCTAGCCTTCCGATTTTCTGTGGTTCTCTTAGCAGTTGATGCAACTCGGGGTTTATCCGCCTCCGCCACGATCCATCGTACATTCAATCTGATTCTGATACGTCTCCGTCATCGTCCTAAGGATTCGTGCTACAATATCAATGTCATCGGTAAAAAGCTGAACAGTCCTCCAGAATATCGTGTCATTCAAGACGATACCAGCTCTATGTTTTACACCTTCCAAAAAGATGTTAAATAGCTACCCTCCATTCGCTCCATCTACTCCTCCGGTACTACCACCTCCTCCTTAATCTAGGTGTTGCGCCTTCGCCAGTGATTCGCCACCGTGTTTCAACAGCATGCTGGTGAGTTGGTATGCTCCAGCTGCTTTGTTGTTTTTCTGCCGGCCAATGTGCTTTGTAACCTCCTGGAGGTCAGGGGATGGAATTCTGTCGTCTTCTGCGCGTACACCGAGATCTACTACCATCTCTTCGTCGTCCTCTGCTACATCGCCGTTGAGGTGCTTGTCGTAGTAGTCGTAGCTTCCACTTTTCAATCACCTTCGTGAGAAGGTTGCCGTCCAGGTCCCTGCACATGTCGGCTTGTAGCACATAGCCTTTGCGGGATCTGTTCAGCTTCTCGTAGAACTCTCGTGTGACACTCGTACGGCACAGTTCTTTTATTGCCTCGCAATCTCGATCTTACTGCTGTCGCTTCTTGTTCCGTAAGACCGAGTTTTGCCGGTTCCGTGCGCGTCGGTAGCGCTCCTCGTTCGATGTTGCAGCATTCTCGCTCTAACTACATTCTTCTCTTCCACTTCCAGTTTCGACTCGTCGTCAAACTAGTCGTTTCTCCTGTTCGGAGCCATTGTAACAAGTGCCGCTACAGTGGTACTACCTATGGCTGCTCGAATGTCCCTCCAGCCATCTTCAAGAGCAGTTACGCCAAGCTACTCTTCCGCTGGTAATGCTGTTTCAAGCTGCTGTGCGAATTCCTGTGCAACTATAACCCGTAGTTGCCCGACGTTTGGTCGAGGTGAGCAACTTTGACGCGTGTTTCGCACCGTCGAAAGTTTTGAGCGCATGAATACTGCAACGAGATAATGGTCCGAATCTGTATTCGCATTGTAGTAGGTGCGAAGGTCTGGTATAGCAGTGGGACTCCCCACCTTCGTGTTCTCTTTTACTTGCGAATTGTTTAGGTATTAGATCTACCTGTCGCTAGCCGCCTCGCGTTGTGGTCTAAGCTATAGCGCACCGACTTGTGGTCGATATTAGTGTGACCGTCCTCTACTCTCCAGTTCGAAATCAGTCCGGGCTGCAGAACGTCAATAACCGACTTCTCACCTATTTTGCTACAGGTGCACTTATCGCCAAAGTTTGCCAGATCCAAGTTGAGCTTCGCCAACTCGGCATCCCAAGCGTTAAAGTCACCTGCGACAACCGACGGCATTCGGCTCGTCTATTCCATTGATTTTTGGTCGACCATCTGGGTGAACCTTTCGATAGACCAACGCGGTGGAGCATAGCAGCTGCAGTCGTTCGAAATATACACAATTTCCTGCAACGGAACCCGCTCGTCCTCCATAAGACCGCCTTACCAGATTTGTCCAGTACCCAGTTACCATTTCCGGGTGGGATCCCGAGTAAAGTTGAACAACAAAACGATAACATGATGTGATGCCTTGTTATCAAGTAAGCCAAATCCTATAACATGATATTCTATATTTTGATAACAGAGAAAAACAAAATGAATCCAAAAATGCCATAATTTGTTATTCAGATGCCCTGAGAGCTGTTATCATACTTTATTCGGGATGCGATACGAGTTCGATACGCTGGCAATGTTAGACTGAGTTACCATTTCCGGGTGGGATGCGATACGGGTTCGATACGCTGGCAATGTCAGACTGAGACTCGCATGATGCTTGGTATAGCAGCTACTGTGCCGCATAGCAATGGTTCAGGTTTAATTGAATTGCCCTCACGCCAGAGGTTTAGTAACCGGCTTGATTGCCGGCTACTTGAGACAACCAGTGGTGGGTTTATCGTCCCGTTTACCGGTACATACAAAACACTTGGGAGGCTCGCTACATAGCCTGCACCTCCGCATCTTCTGCAAAGCTTAGACTGGTCGAGCTTTTTACGCGAACAGGAGCTTTTCCTGCGCTCAAAGCACCTGAAGTAGACATCAAGCTGCTGGAAGATATGCAGGAGGTAAACCGATCAGCCGACATTTAGTCTGGTTATCTTTGGGGCTTTGTTGCCCTCCTTTAATGGAAATTTTATGACGGCGACCTCAATCTATGCTGGACACTGACTTTCAGGTTCCTAAACTGGTAAGTCACCTCCTGGGTAAGTGCCCTCCGTCAAGCTGTTACGGGTTACGGGTTGCGGCCGTTTTGGGTTACCGTTTTGTAAGTAGAACCTTTTTTCTTTGCCGCTTTGCGGGGTTCCAAGATCATCCCACCAGTACGAGACCGACGAACGGTCTTAACATCAGCGCCATAGTCTTTAAGCTGGGCATTGCCCCTTATGGCCTTCAAGACTTCAGCATACATAGACTCATCAGTTTTGAGAATGAGCGCGTCGCCCCTGCTCTTTGACTTGTTTGTCCTTCCGCGGTTTATTGGGGCGTTTTTCACGCTTATCCCGTTTGTTTGTTACCCGTAGCTTCACCCTTTCGTGGGCCGAGTTGGTTCAGTTGACGAGCCAGCCTCTGGGCTTACTTCCATCAACCGTCTCTTCGTCTTTTTTCCGGAGCAAACCTCAGCTTTTCCGCTTATAGGAGAGATCGCGTCAAGGGCCGGCGTCATACTATTTCCCTGGGTGGGTAGTAAGGAATAGAAAGGCTCCTGGGTGACAAAGGTATGGTCAGAAAGGTTGGAGGGAGGGGTGGCTCACCGATACCTGAACAAAATTTTTCGAAAAATCGACAGATTATCAACAATAGGGTGCCGATGGAATGTATAAGACAAATTTGGTTTTCGAATTTCATTCAGCAGTAATGTTTGCATTAAAAAATTGCCTTTTTTCGGATGGTGATAGGAAAAAATAAGACATATAGTTGGTTTTGATGAATTTCTACACCCTTGCGAGCGGCCTTCCGGCAGTTGACCGGCACTTTCGCAATGCGGGCGAAATATGCGTGTAGACATGTTTTTGAGTTCTTTTTTCGTCCTATTTATAAATTCGACGTCGCGATTGCAGGGAAAATCGACTTATCCATTTTATTCAGCCGCTGCCGTTTCCTGACATTTATGTTCATGTTTGCCAGGTAATTGTCACAGTTTGGTCGGTGGCACTAACCTGATTGGTGCTGCATGGGTAGTTTCGTCAGTGCGTCTAAAAGTAAACCAATGAAAAATCGACCATTTTTGTGAATTTTTTTAATGTAAACGGGCTTCTGGTAAGGCTTTACCTACAGTAGAGAAAGTCTCATTTCTTTGAAGAAATGAATAAAATATAACCTCTCACTAAACGATATCCTTAGAAAAAATCGCACATATGCGCGGCAATTTAACATAGTTCATAGTTCTGAACATAGGAAACATTGCATTTTTTTGGTTTTGTCCGATAATTCCGTGTGGGTAAGTACCCACATGAATATTTTCCGAGTGGGTACTACTACCCATACTACCCATATCAACCGCCGGCCCTGATCGCGCTGTCTAATCGCTTCCTCTGCTGCTTGCGCACGCTTTTCCGCATCCTCGGCTCATGTAACCTTTTTTTTTTGTTTTAAACATATAAATCCAGCTTCCCTAAAGTTCTCATATGTGCGCTACAATGATAAAATACTTGAAAAACTGTAGAATTGCCTGTGGATCTGTCCAACATATAATTTTTAATGAGTTTTATACAAGTTTTTAGGGTTGATTAACCTGAAAATAATACGAAAAACTGTGGTTCCTCTAACTCGCACACTTTTGGAACTAAAAACACTATGAATATTTCAATTTGTTTGACACACTTTCATTCACTTGTACCTAAGAACGATCAAAATTAAAATTAGGGGGAAATGCACAATGAAGCGCTGCAGATGATGACTTGGCAGTTTAGGGTGCGAAAATTAATGATGTGGAAAAGAATTTACCGTCGATTAGTACATGGTCGTATGAGCAGTGCACGTTGATGATGTTGTGTTAAATAATCGACCCTTAATTCTCAACTTACATATCCTCGTACCGATCGGCTGACAGACAGACGCTTGGGTTGACGAAGCATTTACTCTACCACCGAAGTATGATTTACGCGCCAATGATCGCGTCGCTCCTTCCTACTTAGTTATTGTCGGATGACAACATTATCCAGGCAACGCCAACCACACGGTGTCAAAATTTCGATTATTATCGAATTTTCATGTACCTCTGATTTTTCTTCGCAAAAATGTTGCCAACTGGATAAGAATCAAGGATCGGGAAGTTAAAAAATATTTCATCGGCGTTTTTTTGAAAAATTTGGATTTTAATTTTTTCAGCGCAAATCTACAAAAAAAAATTCCCTCTTACTTCATTAATGTCAGTAATATTAACATAGTCAGCAACCAGTGCATTTGAGGGTAGTGCAGTGCCATTTAATTTCAAAAAATTAACAATTAAGTCAGTCATTTTACCACAGACAAACAGACGTACCACTCCATACAAAATTCTAAAAAAATGTGGTTCCGATTATTTTGTGCGACACGTACTGGACATATTACGCAAATGATAAACTTTCAGCCTTTCTGCGAAAGCCAAATGTACCTCTAATTTTTTTCTTCGCAGAAATGTTGCCAACTGGATAAGAATGAAGGATCAGAAAGTTAGAAAATATTTCATCGGCGTTTTTTTTTTGAAAAATTGAATTTATTTATTTAAAAGACGTTCAGCGAAAAAAAATTAAAATGTTACAATTTTTGTGGGATGCAGGAAAAACAAACGGGAGTCCAGCAAACCAGTTTGTCTTTATGTTTTCGTAGAGAAAATTTCCTTAATGTTAAATTTTTGTTGGATTAGATGAATAAATTCATTAAAAAACAATTTTCCTTTGAAAAATTCAAAGTTATTTATATTGAAGTATTTTTATTGAAGTCGTGGACGTGCAAATCTCGATGCTTCCGACCTTGTTCGAAAAGGTGCCTCAGCAATAAGTAATTTGACAATAATTAGATCACATTCGACTTAACTTTGGACTTTCAGTACACCCCCAGATAAAAACTCCCGCACAAATATCTAGGATACTTTTTATCATTTTCGTTATACATAGGCAAAAAGTGAGAAAATAGCATTTCCTCCACTGCTCGCCTATTCTCTTCGTAGATTTAGTTTTTTTGAAGCACAAAGCGCAAACCAAATTTCTACACTTCTCGTGGTCTAGCTTCATGATTTATTCGTAAAATTTTCGAAATGAAGTGACATTGCACTATCCTCAAATGCATTGGTTGCTGCGATTTCCTGTGGTTAAATCACAGATAAACAGAGGCACCTTGAAATTTATATTCATGGATCAAAATAACGGTCAATTCAAATGAGTTTCAATTACGCGGAATATTTCCGCCGCAGCAGTGGTGCACATTAGCCCTTTTACCTTTGAACTCAGTAGACAGTCGCGTGCCGTGCTGCCAGAAACAGCAGAAAGGCTGAAAGTTTATCATTTGCGTAATATGTCCAGTACGTGTCGCACAAAATAATCGGAACCACATTTTTTTAGTATTTTGTATGGAGTGATACGTCTGTTTGTCTGTGGTAAAATGACTGACCTAATTGTTAAATTTTTGTAATTTATTTATTTATTTATTTATTTCGTCAAGCAAATGTAGACTACAGTTATAATAATACAATGTTTTCTTATATTCTATACATTATTTCCAGTAGTTAGTAGTTTTTTTATTTGATTTCTGCCCATGGTGATGTCGATATTTTCGCAGTGCTGGTTATAGTGACGCATCATGCGATTTATTGGGCCATTTTTTGAGTAGTTTGTTCTGTGAGAATTTTCCGAAAATATTTTACGATTTCTCAATTGACGACTGGGTGCATAAAAATTTAGTTGTGATAATAATTGAGTAGATTGCACGCGTTGAGAAATAATGTCATTGATAAAATAAAGCATTGAAAGATCGCGGCGTTTTTTAAGTGCTTGTATGTCTATAAGCATGCAGCGTGCTTCATATGATGGTAAGGGAAATGATGTCCAATTTAGCTTACGAAGCGCGTACAAAAGAAATTGTTTTTGGACAGATTCAATGCGATCTTCATGTGTGGCAATATAGGGATTCCATACAATGCTACAATATTCCAGAATTGGTCGGACGTATGTAATATATAATAGTTTGATTGTATATGGGTCTTGAAAATTGTGGCCGAAGCGTTTTATAAAGCCCAGCATACTATTTGCTTTGTTGATAATTGTATTATAATGTTCTATGAATGTGAGTTTGGAGTCTAAGATTACGCCTAGGTCCCTAACGATTTTGCATTTTTCTACTGGTTGGTTTCCTAAGAAAATGTTTGTTGGTGGTGTTACTGTTTTTCTGCTAAAGGCTATTGAATTACATTTTTTAATGTTGAGTTGTAATAGGCTTTTGTTGCACCAAGTGTAGAATACATTAATTTCATTCTGGAATATTTCGAAGTCTTCTGCATTGGTTATTTCTATAAAGAGCTTCATGTCATCAGCATATACAAGCACATGTATTGACTTAAGAAGAAAGGAAATGTCATTTACGTATAATATAAAAAGAAGAGGGCCCAGGTGGGAACCTTGAGGAACCCCAGAAGTTACTTCTATTGGGTTTGAAAAGGAATTTTGGAAGCGGACTATTTGTGTTCGTTTTGTTAAGTATGACTGCAGCCATTCCAAAAATTTTGTTTCAGTTCCGTATTTTTCGAGCTTGAAGAGTAATAATGGTATGTCGATTCTGTCAAATGCCTTGCTAAAGTCCGTATAAAGAGCTTCTACGTGGTTACCGTTGTCCATTACAGTCAGAGTGAAAGTTATGAATTCCAAAAGATTTGTGGTAGTTGATCGGCCTTTGTAAAAGCCGTGCTGTTGAGTTGTAATTTGGTGTTTTACTTGTTGAAAGATTTTTTCATTAATTATTGATTCAAATAATTTTGGAATGCATGAAATAATGGCAATTCCACGATAATTACGAATGTCAGATTTAGCGCCAGATTTGAAAATTGGCACTAAATATGAGGTTTTCCAGAGTTCTGGGAAAATTCCATTCTTCAGGGACATGTTAAAAAGGTGTTGTAAGGGTGTAGATAGTTCTTCTGCCAAATTTTTGAGAAAAATTGGAGCTATTCTGTCAGGTCCAGGACCTTTCGTAGCGTCTAAATTTTTAAGTGCGTTCTGAATTTCGAATTCAGATATTTGATTGACAGATAAAGAATTCGAAAATTCAGGAAAATACGAGAAGTATTCGCGGTCGCGATCTGTTTCTTCATATGTGGTGTAAATTTCTTGAAAAAAAGTGGCAAAAAGACTACATATTTCATTACTAGTTTGTCCTACATTACTGTCAAGATGCATTCGTGATGGAAAGTTGTTACTTTTTAGTTTGGTTTTTACGTAATTAAAGAAGTTCTTAGGGCAAGACTTGATTTGATGTTCGATTTTACGATTATGTTCTTCATGTGCAATTTTAATGGCTGCGTCAAGTTGACAGCAAATTTCTTGGTAATTTTGAAGATTTTCGCTATTGTTGTCTTTTTTGTATATTTTATGTGCTTTTTGTTTTCTATTTTTTAGGTTCTTCAATTGTGGATTAAACCACACTGGATATTTGTTGGTGTTCGTTCGTCTTCTTTTCTTTATAGGTACATTTTCTGATATAATTTGATTAATTATTTCATAAAATTTTGATACTTCTTCGTTGACATTTCCTTCTTTACAAATTATACTACGCCAATTTATTATGCGAAGTCTAGTCTTAAATGACACTGCACTACCCTCAAATGCACTGGTTGCTGACTATGTTAATATTACTGACATTAGTGAAGTTAGAGGGATTTTTTTTTGTAGATTTGCGCTAAAAAAATAAAAATCCAAGTTTTTCAAAAAATCGCCGATGAAATATTTTTTAACTTCCCGATCCTTGATTCTCATCCAGTTGGCAACATTTTTGCGAAGAAAAATCAGAGGTACATGAAAATTCGATAATAATCGAAATTTTGACACCGTGAACCAGTTGTGTCCATGTTTCAGCTGGCAGCCACTTTTTTCAGATTGCCAACGCACAAAACCTCTTAGGCGGGGGCCTAGCGTGGTTGGTAACGTCTCCGCCAACCACGCTCGACACCTGGGTTCGAGTCCCAACGCCGACAAAGGTGTCGATGGTTGTGGGGTGGCGTGATCCACTCACAACCTACCCTACTGGTCTAAATTCAAGCCTAGCCGACACCGGGGGATTTTCTGAGGCGAAAAATCTCTGGGATCATGCCTTCCATCACATGAGGAAGTGAAGCCGTTGGCGCCGGTCCGTTTTTCAACGGGTCGTAAGTTAGGGTCCTGGGTGGAGTCGGCACAACAACAGTGGCGAAACTAGACCGACAGAAATTAAGCAAGAATAATAAAAAAAATCACAAGACCCCTGGGTTTTATGGTTTTTACTAAAGTTACTTACTGTTCAGATACACGGTAAAATAGTTCTTACAAAATTTCACTTGCTCCGATCATGACAAAAATCGCTAACAATGTGGGGGGTATATTTTTTTATTTATTTTGGAGATAGAATTGATTAAATCTTCAACATCACTCAACATTTTAGAAATTTAGAAATTACCATGCGTCTACATTAAAAAAAGTTACAGCAACGCTTGATGGAGACATATCTGATTAATTTAGTGACATTTATATTACCACAATAAAAAATATACCTCCTTCAAAATTTAGTTATGTAAAATTTCCTGAGCAATCAAAAAAACTAAATATACAACGATAGGGTCTTCTATGTCTTGAACCCTCTTTTTTTAGAAATTGCTATCTTTAAGGCCAAACAATATTTATGATAAAGCATTATTTTTTGCTAAAAATCATCGTTCATAGCTGATCGAAATTTGCTGCCATTAAAATTTGTTGCCATCTGAAAAAATTATTTTGGCTCTTTAGTCGTTTAAAATAATAAATGCATTTTTGATTTTACTTCACCTAAATTTTAGGACGTGAACTGCCTTGAGCTTAGTGATTCTACTACATGACAACGCTTGGCCTCATATTACCAAAGTCGTTAAAACTTACATAGAAACACTAAAATGAAAAGTCTCAGATATTAAGCAGTTCGATTACTACTTGTTTAGTTCGATGTCACATGGTCCGGCTGATCACCAGTACCGTTCATATGAAGACATCTGAAAAGAACTCGTGGTTAACCAAATAAACACACTTATCGTAACGGCATTTGAGCTCTGCCATAAAGATGAGACAGAGTTATAGCTAGCGATGGGCAATACTTTCAATGAGTTCTAGGTAAATATTTGTTTCAAAAACAAAGTTACATTTTTATGAAAAAAAAAAAAAACAGCGAATACTTAGTTGCGCACCTAATAGTTAAAAAGTTTAGAAATAAGTTAAGTACAAGATAATGTAGTTTTTCTTGACAATTAAGTCTACATGACACAGAATTCACATCATAGTAAAAAAATAATATTTCCATTTGAGTTTCACAGAAGAATTTGTTACTATTTCGAACTAATTCACTAAAATAGAAAGCTGCTTGTTAGTGCCACCTTATTCCGTAAGGTACTTTTCAAATAACTTTTCAAATAAAAAAATCACGTTCCCCAGAAGCTTAAACTATTCATCCCACACCTACTATATAACCATCGCAGGTGCGGCTGTTATCGGCTCTAACTACGACCACTTAACACCTTTTTTCTGACCCTTGAAAATGTCGCAATGCCCTAATCGGGCTTGCTTTCCACGGCGTGCTGCCCGAACATAGGTGAACCTATCCGGTGGTCAAGACCAAGAGACACAGTGACTGAGTTTTGCTGCTCCGTCTGTCTGCTCTGGTCGTCGAGAGAGTTGCTGGGAGGAAATGGCGTGTCATACCAGCAACTCATGCATGATGCATCCGCCATTCTCCTGCGCGAGCTCCACCGTTGAGTTGCCCGGATGGTGCCAATGGAGGCTAGCATGACAGAAAAAACCTGTTACAAAAGAAAGTTACCGTCCCTAGCGCGATACTGAAGCGAGGACCGGTTTAACTAAACAGTCTATCTTCCCTATAATGGTATTTCAGGAATTGGCCGAAGAAGGAAAGCGGAAAATCGATGTATGATAATGTAAACCAAAACATTGGAGTAATTTAGTGTAAAGATGTAAAGTAACCTAACAGTTGTAGTTGTTTAGCGGCTAGTCTAATTAGAGAGGTTTGACTGTAGTGGAGGGCTAGCTTAACGATCTGAGCTAACTACAAAACACAAGTTCAACACACCTTCGCAGTAGCAGACGCCGCAATAAAGTAGAGGAAAGAAGATGATTCGAATTAAAACATGTTTCATGCGTCAGCTTTTTATGGTATCGTAACCATCGGAATCTTAGCACCCCTGGCTGTTTAAGGGCATTCGCGAATATCATACGTTTACTAGTGAGATCGACGCAGAGACGTCTTTTGCTTCGGCCTGAAGAGGACTTTCCATTTCACGTCCGATATGTGGCTGTACCCAGTACCAGTTTGAAGATGAAAAGGAAATTTATCATTAGAGTGCATCTTCGGCATAATTGATAGCTTGGTGATGTGCGGAAATAATGTAATTTTCTTAGCGACTAGAAACTCAATGTCGCCTGTTGAAAGCCGATTAACCTGCAAGGTCATTAGGGGGTTAGAAGATAATTGTTATCGGTTATTGGTGAAATTTTCAATTATATTTATTGTCTGAGGGATATGTTCTCCAAAATCGATATAAATATATAAATAAATAAAATAAATCAGTTCCATGCGTTTTTGGGTCACATTTAATTGTGATAAAACGAGTAAATTTTTTCGCTTGATTGTAGCATTTATTGTGTTTCTACATAACATAACCTGTGCGTGCAGGCTGCCAATAAAAGTTCATATCGCTCCATGGAGAACCCACCCGAATCATGATCGCTGTACACCGGAGCGGAGAGACCCAGCCAGACCACAGTATGACTGATGGTTGAGTGCATTTCCTTCGTATTCTTCGAACATTATGAAACGAACTGCTTTCCCAGCCGAAGTGAGGCGACCACCAAGCGACAGAGCTTGATCGTTTGCCGGCAGACTCTAACGTAATAATGCGTTATGTTATGGGTCAACAGATAAGTGCTTTTGTAATGCGAAACAAGGGCACAGAACAATTTATTGATAGGAGGCTAAGGGTATAACTAACCTCGTTTTAACATGCCATCACCTAGTTAATGGCTGTTTAGATTCACGATAGTGTTCTTCAGTTAGTTGACATTGCATTGTTGAGCTCAAAACTGGCACAACTCAAAATTTTGTACTTTTGGGGTTTTAATACGAACGATGCATGATATTATTTAGTTTCATCCCACAAAGACCAGTTTTGAAATTTACAGAACAATACGAACCTTTAAATAGATGTGTCCTTGTAACTAAAATCCAAAATATCGTAGGAAAGATGAAAAAGTCAGGTTTCAACTCGTACAACTTGCTCATTATATGCACATAGTAAACGCAAAGATGTTCAACTAGAATGGGAAGTCTTATTTTTCTGTTTTTTTAGTTTGTTGGTCAGTGCTAAAGCTCAAGGCAATAATAACAGCAGCATGGGATTGCAATTTAATCCAAGGAGGATATTGATATCCATCAAACAACGTCCCACAGAAAACTCAATAATTTCATTGACACTTGGCTACGCGTGAAGAAAATCGGCAACCGAGAAAAGAATATTGGAATGACACTGACAGATAATTTTATTCTGATAGTGTCGCCGCAATATTAATAGGGTAAACAGGTATAATACGCCCCCCCTAAGGAACATCGTCAATATTGTAGCTATATTTATCACAAACAACAAATAGTTCATGCAGTTGGATACACTATTTAGTTGGTAATGCACTGCCATTACTTTGTTTTGTAATTACTGTTACACAAAAACGCCATAATTTTATTAAAAAAATTGACTAAACTGCAAGCTTTCCAATCTATCGGGGCAAAACGCCCCAGATGCAGTATAATATGCCCCATGCAGTAGCTTCATATGCCAGCTCAGCATGCGAAGTGAAACAGTGCTTGAAGTCTCAGAAGCAAACGCTAAAGCAATGAACAAATCAGCTGGGCTAGCGGTGGGGCATATTGCCCGCGAGCTGTAGTGTAGCCGAAAGCATTGAATACTCAAGCAAATTATAAAAATTTTATCGTTTCTTCACTAGATACAGCTGCTTAGAGGTTCATTTGAGATATATAAGTACAAAAACCAGGTAATAAACTTTATACATATTTATACTTTATACAGAAAAAAAACGTTACGGAAACGCTGCAAGAAATTAGATCTGAAGCAGCTCAATACAAAATTGATTTTTGTTTATTTTTTGCTGCTAGTGACAATTATCAAATTTGCACAGAAGGTTGGTCCTATGACCCGCTACGGATTCCCAATAGTCTCATTTCTTATTTTTTGTGTGTTTCCGAATAAATGGACTGGGGCGTTATGCCCCGGGGCCGGGGGGCGTTTTATACATATTTACCCTACAGGCACACTTCGTCCGATCGAAAAGTTTTGGGCGATAGTTAAAAAGAAGCTTAAAAAAGCGGAAAATATTTAAAACCGATAAATCTTTGAAAAAACTGGAAGAAATTGTGTAAGGAAGATTGACAAAGCCTCGCCCAAAACCTCATGAGCAGTGTCAAGAGGAAGAAAATATTCAATAAATAAATTATGCCAAAGCATAGCTAATATGTATAGTTGTTTAATCCCTGAAATTTGAAAAGTACCCGATTGAAACCTAATTTCTGGTGATCATTTTTGTGTGTCTCGTTTTTTAGAGTCCAATCTCTATTTTAATTTAGTGTTGAAAAGCTCGTTCTCATTTGCTTTCAATGGGCGAGCGTTCCAGCTCAACAATTTTATTGGATTAACGATAATTTTTCAATTCACCACTTTGAAAAAATGTTAATGGTAAAAAATGGTTCAGAAATCAAAAGTGAAATTTGCGTCCATAAGATCGAACATTGCCTGTTGCAGAGAAGCAAGTAATAGCTTCTATAGTCATTATAGATGAGCAATTCTCGCTGAAACTAGGCCACTAGATGCACAAGGTCTTTAAAATTTAATATAAATGCACATAGTTATTAGAAATAGAGAAAAAATGATAATGCCATTTTTGTTTGATCGAATTTTTTGACCCCTTGGTCACCGAGGGGCGAAACAGTTTTCAGAAAAGTTGAAATTTTAGCAACTCCTGATGTATTATTTGAGCTATATCTCTAAAATTCGTTTTGTAAAGTACTACAAGTAGCACTTTTCTGTAATGAGGAATAATAGGGCTTTCATTTGAAGTGATCAGAATTTAAGCCGCCATCTTGAATTTGGCCGCCATCTTGGATTACATCAGAAATATGCAATTTTGACCGTGTTCGCAACTACCGATTTTCGATCTGAGACCAGCATTGGGAAGCTGAGAAAAAATTCTATAAGATGCATGAAAAAAATTTGGTGAGCATCAGTGTTAACCCATCAATTGAAGCTATTTTCCAAGCTGAGTTTCAAATTATTCATCGTACATCGCGCGATCAACGTAGTAACCTGTCTACTGAGACCAAGTAGATGCACATGTTATGTCCATATATGTCCCCCAAGCAGCACACATTGTTGCAATGAAGCAAATGCAACTCTCAACGCAGCATTCCAAGATTGTAATAATTCGCATCCGTTACTTTTATTCAACTTGTAAAAAACCGAAAAAGCGCAAGAGGTGGAGCCTATATGCAACAAACAGTGTTATGTGAAATCATCATCTGCATCGATAGTCGCTGCAGTATAGGAAGAAAAGAGGGGAGAACAAAATTTAGTTTGTTTACCTTTAATCTCATTACTCTTCGGTGATGGTGTCACGAAAATTCATATAACTACATATATCATAAAAAACCTCAAATATATCGATTTTTTTTCTACTTACGCTTCTGATAGGCAGTAATTCTACCTGCGATTCAAAATTTACCGTGCAAAAAATGTTTTTACTTCGTAATTATTCACGCGCCTATTATAAAGTGTTGTAAAAGAAATTTTTTTATTTTCCCAAAATAGCATTTTCGATAGCTTCTCAAAAATGAGTCGTGTTGCAAAATATTAAACCATTGGCACAGAATGGCATCTTTTGCCTATAGAAACGTCTATGCAGAGTTTTAGCCAAATTAAAAATGACAATTCAAATAAAATATTGAAACTGGGACATTTTTTGTGGAACTGCTCAGTATTAAAAAATCTAGTAGTATCACACATGCTAGTATTGTACTCATTATTCCCACTAAACTTAAAAAACAGTAGTGGCGTACTAGTTGTAGCATCAATCGATTATGATATATGGACATATATGGACATAACATGTGCATCCACTTGGTCTCAGTAGACAGGTTACTACGTTGATCGCGCGATGTACGATGAATATTTTGAAACTCAGCTTGGAAAATAGCTTTAATTGATGGGTTAACACTGATGCTCACCAAATTGTTTTCTTGCATCTTATAGAATTTTTTCTCAGCTTCCCAATGCTGGTCTCAGATCGAAAATCGGTAGTTGCGAACATGGTCAAAATTGCATTTTTCTGATATAATCCAAGATGGCGGCCAAATTCAAGATGGCGGCCAAATTCAAGATGGCGGCCAAATTCAAGATGGCGGCCTGAATTCCGATCACTTCAAATGAAAGCCCTATCATTCCTTTTTACAGAAAAGTGCTACTTGTAGTACTTTACATAACGAATTTTAGAGATATAGCTTGAATAATACTCCAAGAATTGCTAAAATTTCAACTTTTCTGAAAACTGTTCCACCCCTTGGTGACCAAGGGGTCGACAAATTCGATCAAATAAAGATGGCATTATCATTTTTTCTCTATTTCTAATAGCTATGTGCATTTATATCAAATTTGAAAGACCTTGTGCACCTAGTGGCCTAGTTTCAGCGAGAATTGCTCAGATTTTACTAGTCTGGCGGAGTGGATTCGGGAACCAATTTTAACTGTTATAACGGGATTCAGTCAATAAAGATTCTCTATGACTGGTTCTCGTTATAACAGTTTAAATTGGCTCCCAAATCCACTCCACCAGACTGTAAATATAGAGACTGTAATAACTCCCAAGCAGTTAAAGTTGGGAAATATATCATATATCTATTATACTCACTTACTCCGGCGACAGACCGACTATCGATCCTGTGCCGAATTCATATTACGTCGCCCTACCACTCGGTCTTAAGCTGCAACCCTCAGTCACCTCTAACACCTATTAGGCGAGCTTCCTCGTCGACAGTACACATCAACGAGTGCGTGATTTACCCCAAAGTCGACGGCCTCTACCAGGATTCTACTTGAATATAGTTTTTGCTGATCGTTCCTTCGGCATTTTAGCTACATGCCCAGCCTACTGTAGCCTGTCATGTTATATGCGCTTGACTATACCCGCCGATTTGTATGCCTGGTACTCTTCATCATTCATGCGTCTGCGCCAAACGTCATTTTCTAGTTTACCGCCAAGTATCAACCGAGAGATTCTACGTTAAAAAACATCAAGAGTTCGCGAATCTGCCTCTTTCAGTGAGGATGTTTCCGGGAGGCCACCGGGAGAATCAGTGTTTTACAGAGTTTATAGAGTTTATAGAACATTATCTGCCATAACTCATTGCTCTTAACCTAGTCGTACGCTGCCCAGAACTATACCCAAGTAACAAAACTGGTTTTATCAAAGTTTTATAGCTCTGTTTTGGCTGTATTTGGCGCTATGAAACTTTGATAAACCCAACATTGTTACTAGGGTATGAACAGATGTTGAGTCTGCAAGTTAAATTCTCGAAACTATCGAGTATTTTTTGCAAGGTAAACATTTGGTCTGTGGAGTAGCGTCCTCCACGAAAACCAACAAAGTTTTTCTGCAACGGCCTCAGTGGATGGAACAGGATGCAGGAGAGAATTTTGTACACGGCATTGAGAAGAGTTATACCCCGATAGTTACTACAGTCCAGGTGGTGACCTTTTCCGTAAAACGGGCATATGAGACCCTTCAACCAGTCCGAGGGCAATGCTTCATCAGCACACACCTCCCGACTTGTTCCCGACTTTGAAAAGCTCAGCGGGAATGCCGTCCTTCTCAGCTGCCTTGGAGTTCTTCAGCTCTTTAACTGCTTTCTTCACTTCGTCCATGGTTGGTGGATCCACAGCTTGTCCATCATTCTCAATGTCAATTCTGCTACTTTCGACGCTTTTGTCTTCCTCACCGTTCAACAGCACACTAAAATATTGCTTCCAACACCTGGTCACATCTGATTTATCGGTAACCCTCCCTTTCGTTGCACATGACAAGGGCAGACACGTGTCGGTTCCTGATTCCGTCATTCTTTTTGTACAAGCTCCCTCCGCCTCCGCAAAAACACACTCCCAATGCTGACTTTTTTCTCGGCGATGGAGTCTCTAGCTGCTCGATATCTCCCTACTCTCTGGCGTGTCACAACTGTGGCCTACAAGTGACATGTGGTGCGGTTCTGCTTTACCGTCACTCGTTGGCACGTGGTTTGCGCTTCAGGTCCCCTGCTTATCGATCTGCTCAGCAACTTTCTGCGAGTACTCTGCAGCCTATCCTCCAGAAGGTAACAGCTGGATGTTCAACTTTATCTTCCTCGTTGTCCTTGATTTCAATACGTTGAACAACCGGGCGCGGATCTTGGATACGGAGAGATAGTGACCCGAGTCAATGTTTGGTCCTTTGAACGACCTTACGTTTGTAACGTTTGATAAGTGCCGACCATCGATCAGCACATGGTTGACCGATGAGCACATGGCAGGCCACTCATTTGGGTGCTTCCAGGTGTACTTACGAATATTCCGGTGTGCAAAATAATTGCTACCGATAGCATTGCTTCTGGCTGCAGGAAACACTATAAGCCTCAGGCCATTATCGTTCGAGTAGAATGGAAGATTTCTCTACCAATTATGGGGCGGAAGAAGTCTTCCTGCTCAGAATGGGCATCTGCACCTCCGATAACGATTTTGATGTCATGTCCCGGGCACTCACTGTATGTCTTCTCAAGAAGATCACTCCTTCTTCTCGTCATCGAGTTTATCATTAGTCGTTGCGCACACATTGATTAGGCTGTAATTGAAGAATCTGCCCCCAAACTCAACACGCATATTTGATCACTAGGGCGGTTCGATTTGTAGGGGATCAAAATATATGCTTAGGCACATATGATTTTCGGATTCTAGGGATCAAAATAAGATACTTTGCTCAAAAAACCATACCTCTAAAATGAATTCTGATGTCCCTTGTACTAACGTGTAGGTACCCAAAAGGTCAAATTTCAAAAAATCCTGTTTTGACCCATTTAGAGTGCCCCAATCGAGTCCAAATGTATGACCGACCCCCACTAACTTTGGAGGGCCGACCCACCCATGCTAGTGTTACCCCCCTGGGACCCCCCTAGGGGGTCTTCCATACAAAAATATAAAAAAATATCAAAAAATCACCATTTTTGGCACTTTGTATGTCAAAAATCAGTGAAATTGCTATTATTTTTTCCGCACAAATGAAGTTTCTAGGAAAAAAATGTTTTTTTTTTTTGTTTTTGGATTTTTGTTTTCTCCTGCTTCGCATGGGATTCGGTCCTGAGTCTTCAGCGCATACATACACAATTACACATATTTCTGAGCCATTCTCATTGCAGATGGCGTTTGCAGTTGGCGTCCTTTTGAACATAAAATCGTATATCACTCTGTTACATCATATGTAATATTCTTATTTCGACCAGTCAGGCGAGCACCGCTGGTAAGCTACCACAACGGCTACCACAACGGCTACCACGCACGGACGCTCCGTTTCCACTGTTCCCACGCACACTGTAGAACCAGAGTGAATAAATAGAGTGACGCAGAGTCTGAAACCAGAAAAACCAAACGAACACTGCAAAGTCGGGTGTTTTCGTCAATGAAATAGTCTGCTGGGAGGCAACAAAAATCCATCCACTGTTTCCTCACAATCGGATTCTTCGGGAACCGAAAAAAACTCGGTACTGTTTTTTGTTATTACACAAAACGCACTTCATTTTATCTATCTCTATCAAACCTTATCAAACGAACTTGTTTTAAATTTAAATACAATAACTATCTTTTCACTCTGACAATAACAACACTCCGTTGAAGTCAACTGGAACTTGAGCAAAAAGGGGCTGCCAGAAAAATATTTTGGTGGATACATAAAAAAACCGTGTTGCTGTTTTGACTGAATTTCTCTCTGCGTCACTCTATCTATTCACTCTATGTAGAACTAGTGTAGGTTTCGTATAGGATAGAAACGTCAACATAAATCATTCATGGTGATTTTTTGATATTTTTTTATATTGTTGTATGGGAGACCCCCTAGGGGGGTCCCAGGGGGGTAACACTAGCATGGGTGGGTCAGCCCTCCAAAGTTAGTGGGGTCGGTCATACATTTGGAATCGATTGGGTCACTCTAAATGGGTCAAAACAGGATTTTTTGAAATTTGACCTTTTGGGTACCTACACGTTAGTACAAGGGACATCAGAATTCATTTTAGAGGTATGGTTTCTTGAGAAAAGTATCTTGTTTGATCCCTAAAATCCGAAAATCATATGTGCCTAAGCGATTTTTAAATCGACCCACCCTCACTGATCGGCCTCCATCTAATGCCACGCTTCATCTGTTTCCCAATTAACACGAAACCGACTGCTACTTAAACAAAGTGTCTGCAATAGGATCTACTGCCCGGAATTACGTTCTACCATTCTTGGTCACCGCAACTCCTGGATAACATTCACCTTCCGCAGCTAGCCAGGATACCAGCGCGTACCGGTTCGAGTAAGGTCCTTATATTCCAAGTACCGAGTTTTTAAGGATTGTTGTCCTTTTTCGATCGCCTAGTTTGATTCAGATCAATTACTCCGTTCCGTATTATTATCTGGGTTGTTCGTAGTAGTTCATATTAGGTATGCTACCTTACTAGGGCTGCGATACCTAGTCTCGCGATGGGAGCGCCGTTTTAGATATAGCTAGCGAGGCACCGTATTTCATACTTAATCCACCCGATTCGGGTCAGACGCTGTTGTATGCCGCCCCTAACATAGTGGGACAGCCGCGTACGTCCCCCCCCCCCCCTTTCCAGTTAAACCAAAGTTTCCACCAGGGGTTACTTACCCGATCTCCACTAAGGTTATTCGTATCCCGGTCGGCTCCACGTGGAGGTTGGGATAGGAGATGCTGAACAGAGGTGGGTGACCACAATAGGGTCTTCCAACACAGTTTCTTAACCTATTTTGGCCCAGGTCTTCGATTTATTTATTTGTAATGACAAGGACGGCATCCTGCTTACTGATAAGCCGACGGTTGCAGCCAGGTGCAACCTGGAGCATTTTCAGGCGCTTTTGAACAGTGAGGAGCCAGATGAGCAGAGCAGGAACAGGATGACGATTATGAGTGACGAACAAACTGTAGAGCCACCAACACAGGAGGAGGTGAAAAAGGCGATTAGTGAACTGAAAAATGTCAAGGCCGCTGGGAAGGACGGTATCCCGGCTGGTTGGGAAGCTTCATATGCCCTATCAATAAGAAAGGTCATCGATTGGGTTGTTGCAACTATCGAGGCATTACGTTGCTCAACTCCGCATATGAAGTGCTCTCCCCTATCCTGTTCCTCAGATTGAGAACGTTAACAGAATCATTTGTTGGCGAATACTAGGGTGGTTTTCGGCAGGGGCGTTCCACGACGGATCAAATTTTCACCCTCGACAGATCCTCGATAAATTCTGAGAGTATAACCTGCAAACGCACCATCTGTTTGTGGATTTCAAGGCGGCATACGACTCAGTCAGTCAGTCAGTCTGTGGCAGATCATACTGGAACACGGTTTCCCGACGAAACTAATTAAGCTGAGTCGTGTGACGTTGGAGGGATCGAAATCATGCGTGCGGACAGCTGGCGAAACATCAGCCGCGTTCGTAACGTTGGATGGACTGAAGCAGGGGGATGCACTCTCTAACTTACTGTTCAACATCGCCCTTAAAGGTGCAGTACGAAGAGCAAACGTGCGGAGAAACGGTACGATCATCACGAAATCTCACATGCTTCTTGATTTTGCGGACGACATCGATATCATCGGTACCGTAGAACCGTGGAGGAGGCCTTTGTACCTTTCAAAAGGGAAGCAGCGAGATTGGGACTTGTAGTACTTGAAGTACATGGTAGCTGGCAGGGAGTTCCCGTGGTGTTGGTGCTGAGGTGGAGATAGATGGGCAACGATTCGAAGTGGTTGACAAATTTGTTTATCTTGGTACGCTTGTGACATGTGACAACGATATGAGTCGTGAAGTGAAACGACGCGTTGCAGCCGCGAGCAGGGTCTTCTACGGACTGCGTAACCAGCTAAGGTCTCGTAGTTTGCAAACTCGCACAAAACTTGCGCTGTGTGGGACGCTGATACTCCCGATGGCCCTTCACGGACATGAAGCATGGACGCTGAAGGAAGCTGATCGACGAGTTCTCGGCGTTTTTAAGCGTAAAGCTCTGCGATCGATACTTGGCGGTGAACTGGCGTAAGTGTTGCGCAGACGCATAAATCACGACTTGTACCAGGTATAAAAACATGCTGATATAGTGAAGGTAATACAACGGGGCAGGATTCAGTGGGCTGGACATTTAGCCGGAATGCCTGCGAGAGAGCCGTCAAAACTATCTTCAGTAGAGAAACAGGAAAAGGCCGTCGACTCCGTGGTAGGCCTCGTGTAAAGCCACAACCGCAAGGTTGAAGTAGAATACTTTTACAAGAAAGATAACCCGGCTGCTTGCGTGTCAGTCATTTTTTCTTATTTACTATTTACTTATTTACGTTTACTAATCATTTCAATCGAATTTTGCACTTCAACATGGATTGACCATTTTCAATAATAGAGTAAGTTGCTTGACATGATTGGGGCTTGACAATTTTGAAATTTTGGTTATGCGAAAAAATAATTTTTATGCAGGTAATGAAAATTTTTCGGATGTCGTGCTCATGACTGGAGAAGATAAGTAAAATTTATAACTTCTAAAAATTTTAAAATGTAAATTAACTCAAAAGAAAATATTAACTCTTTAATCATGAGGTTTTATTCCATCCTGAAAGGGACAATTTGTTGTTCAATTCAATATCGGATAAGATACCGATCACATATTGTCGTTATCACTGACAGTGCGAATGAAATATTCTTTGTGATTAAATAAATAGTGAAAAGCTGATTAAACACTCAAAACTAGACGGCTTATGTGTTGTCAAAATGAGGCAGCTTTTCATTGAATGCCCGCTATCGCATAGAGACTGCATTTCACTAAAGTGCCTCACTGCATCAGCTGCTATCGATGCTGATACCCGCTGCAACTGCCACGGTATCCGTAGCCATGGCCGCTATATGCTGACATTGGTATCCGCTGTCCCTGCATCAGCTATCGATGCTGAGATTCGCTGCAACTAGTGCGCTATCCATTGCTATGCCACAGCTGTGGCCGCTATCCGCTATCGCCAGTATCCACTACACTGCTACTGCTGCTGCTAAGGGTGGACTGCTGTTGTCGCTGTCTAGAACTATTATAAGCGGCTTCGGCTGAAACAGGCTCTTATATAGGAAAAATAGCATATTTTAACTTGCAAGGTATATGATTCTATCGACCGTGCTTGGGAAGCAATCATATAACGACCAATCAGAGGTCGAATTTTTCGTTTTGACAAGGCTTGACTATTTTCAATAGTACAATAGTTTGAATAATAAAATAACAATTATCTTCATTTGTTACCAACCTATTGCTGCAATAACGAAGGAAATCCTTCGAATACTAACCGATTTATTAGCATTTGAAATTGGACATATTTTTCACTTTTTGCGGTTTTAGATTTTCATTTCACATCCCTATGTAGCCGAACTTTCTGAGAGAAGTATTCTACTTCAAAAAAACAGACAATCAAATAAAGTCACCAGAAATTTGCACTAATGAAGAACGTGGATAACCCCTTTTCGGAATCATCGACGATAAACGAAAGTTGTTAGGGTAAAAGGAGGTCTAGTGAAATTATATGCTTGTATATTGCAGGGGAAAAAGTCTAAGCAAAAAGTGGCCAGAAATAATCCAAAGGGTGTCTACGTGTTTTATGGATAGCTTTTTGACCAAATATTACCTCAATACAATAAATCTATAATTCCAGCATTATTAAAGCTACACCCACGAAAAAACTGGTCACTGATAACAAAAAAATTCGATGGCATAGTTGAACCAAAATTTATCGATTTTTTTTGTTGTGCATGCATTCTAATATATCAAAAATATGTTTTAAAAATGTGGAACTTGAAAAAAAAAAACCATTGGAGATACATATACGTATTCGAGTAATACTTTAAGATACTACTACTAAGTTAGCGGTACTTTTTATTTTTTTCTATATTTAAAAAAAAAATTGAAAAGCTGATTTTTTTGCAAAAGTTTACCTTCACTAGACCCCAAATTCAATTATTGGCGTGAATTCATCCTTTACCGGTAAGATGTTTATGGGAACAGTTAATAAAAAATAGGGATAATTTTTTCACCGTTGCTTCTTTCTGTAATGTACATTTTTTGAATTCTATTATCTGTACATATATTTTGATGATTTTTTTCATTAGGGGAACAAAGTTACGTTGTCATACGGTGTGAATTTTTGTAATAACTATTATTACAAGGATGCAGATCAGCTTACAGAGCGACGTTTATTTCCTTTTTATTTGCTTTATGCGATGGGCCACAATGTTCCATAATCGTTTGATGGCTGCAAGATTCTGGCAAACACGGTTATTATATTGTTTGTCTTGAACATTTTAGAGTAACAAATTAACTTAATTACAGAATCATCTCGTTAGAGTGTCTCGCCTCACGCTCCAATAAATCTATTTCATCTCCCTCGACAAAACCGCTAATGTGTTTGCTATACCGGCAGTATTGTTGAAATACAAATTTTTTTTTCTAGGAAGATTCTGCCTTATTGAGCTTTGGTGAATTATAAATTTCAAAAGCGTCTCTATTTAGCAGCTGCTCCTGCTTTTTCATTGCGGTAATTCAAGAACAATTTAATGGATTGATGTGAAATTTTCAAGTATTATTCCTAACTTTAATAGCCACTAAAAGGTGTTTTTTAGTTATGCACTAAACAACTAATATGTACTTTAATGTGAAACAGTATATTCTAGTGAATTTGTAATACTAAATCTGTAAAATTGACTGGGAACTAGACTAGAAACGGTTCAATCGTTGCTGACAGTATGTAGGGAGCCTAATCGTCAAACCACATCTGTCTCATTCGCTGTCGAACGACGATCGTAACAAAGACGTCAAGTTTCTTTGTAAACTAATTTACACAATCAGTGCAGTAACCGGCACGACTGACTCGCCTGAGACAACGCAACTTGCTTCAGGTAGACTCGGATGATCTCATCAGTTTCACATCCTCTCTCAACTCTAACAGTCTCTGCTGGTGTGGTGTTGCAAGCGAAATGAAAAGTGAAATTGAAAACAATCGTTCCCGCGTTGCACAAGCTTTAAATCCGGCCCGAAATCCGATCGCCCTCCGTTCTGCACGCTTCTTCATCGTTCCGGTTTTGTCGGTTGCCTCGGCTGCCGGTCGCGGTGCTGGTCAAGTTCAAGTGACCGCCAGAGCACCGGCAACGACAGCTTCCCCTGCTTTCACTTTCGATCTCTCAACAAATCACGCGTCAGTCGTCGAAATTTCCTGCCAGGTACTACACACTCCAAAAAGTTTCTTGAGGCGATTGTTTGGAATTTGTGCAATGACGCCGATTCAAATGAGCTACGATGGACAATAAAAAGAGAAACATAGTGCTGGAATGATGGTCTCAACAATTGATTGCTCACGCTTGCCAGTACCAAACTGAATGAGCTTTATGGGCCGTTAAATTTCTCCCTCATTTGTTGGTAAAGTGTGCGATTGAATCTCTCGCGGATGTCGTTGAACTATGAATCCAAGCGGGGGCTCAGATTTTCACACCTATCTTGCGAACTATAAACCAAACAAAATAGTCTATACCAGGAGGTCTTTGCGTTATGGCATTAGTTGTGGCTAGAGCGGTAGCTCATCCGAATCTGAGGTTCAAACCGGACGCGCAGTATATGATTGACCGACATTCTAATATGCCTTTACCTGAGGGTCCGCGGGCCCCATGGTGAAATGTGGAATACTCATTACGAGTAATCCAAGTGTACGCTAGCGCAGTGATGGCAACTTTGGCGTGACGGGTCGCCACGGATGGGTACGATTTGTCACCAGACTTGCAGGGCTGGCAGGCTGGCGTTGACAGTTGTGACCAACGTGATTCGGTTGAGTTAGTCTGGATCCGAACATTGCCGCCCTTCTCGTTCATGTATTGATGAATTGACTTTCGATTGTAGCTCATTCATAAAATTGTTATGGGCTTCCTGATACGTTATTATGCGTAAATAGGTTTGTAGATCATAACGGCAGAATGATGTGTCTAACCAGCGTTAGCAATAAATCATGCAATCATGATGAATTTATAATTCTGCGCTTGTATTCGACTATAAGTACCATCTATTTGATATTAGACATTTTGATATTGGCATAATTTCAGTGCCCAGAGAACATTGATATGGTAATAACGACTATGAGTCACCCACTGATTAATTGATTGAGGTTCCTGCCTAGATGTTCACTAACTTTCACAGTCGCTCAGACGATACTTTCGATATGAGATCATAAGTAAAATCTTCAGATATATGCAAACAAGCACCGCATAATAGATGCCGTGATGCTGTCACCAATGCACCAATGCTGTGGCGATAAGCTGCTATCAGCTTTGCTTAGTTGATGCGACTAATGACGGGATGGGGCTGCTTCGGGTGCCGCTCGTGCATAGCACTAGAAGCGTAGAAATTTTTTAATTGATTGCACCCCACAGTTGACTGATAATCGTTTAAACTACTGCAGTGTTTGGTCAGACAGGAAGAGTTACCGGTTTAATGTATGTGAAAAGTGAAACCGGGTGTAAATGCCACCGGCGTTCGATTATTGAGTGACATAGATACGCAGGCTCGTAAACATATACATTAGGCGAGTTAAGCGTTCAAGTACCGGCTCAGTTCAAGGGCACGTAAGCAGTTGTCCATCTGTGCGTTTAATTTAATTTTATTTTTATTGTGTGTAACCTAGAAAAAAACCTGTCTAATACAAGAGATAACCTATATATATAACGTTGTGGATATGGATGCAGATTACAAGGCCGTGAAAACCGAGGCAGATCTGGTTTGTTGTAGGTTTAAGGACATAAATAAATAGCTCAGATACTAACCATCCTACATTCTCGAAAACAATTGGACAGAGGATATAACAGTAAATCAAGTCAAGCAGGACATACATCTCTCTCGTTAGGCCCTTTTGTGCGTCCTTTGTCAATGATGGTTAAATGTCTCCGAAACTGAACACCATTGGCACGACGTTTATCAGCGGAAAATCTTTCCGCATTTCGATTGAAAAGTGAAACTTTTCAGCCTCGCTTGCACGTTTGAATGTGTCAACAATAAAAGGACGCACCCAATTGAAAACATGACAACAAAATGTATGAAAATGAGAATCAGCTTTAAGTGTATTATTATTTTCCGGTACGGTTTTAAGCAGAACAACATTGATGACGTTCATGTGCCGCTAGTTAAAACCGATAAAATAATAAACCATATCAAACCAGCAACTATGCTTAAAAGAACCAGCAATAGACATATTTTATATCATAATAAAGTTATAATATAACGAAGATAAAGAGCAAACAGCTACCATTTAGTCCATTCAGGTTGGCATGAATTCTAGTATTCCACGTATTTTTAAATTGGGTATTCTAGATTAGGTAACAGGGCTTTTGGACATTCCAAGATGATTCCGAGTATTGCTCTGATGCTGTTCGGCAGTAATGGTTATTGTGTTGCTGGCCATTTGAGTGAGTTTTATTAAACGAGCAATCGATTTCGGTATCACACTGCAACCTGAAATATCTACCTACTTCATGCACTGTAGAACCGCTTTTTTGGAAAATTATAATAAACAAGTCCGCGTTAAAATCTGCTGGTGAGGTTGTGAGTAAAAATGAGAAGGATAATTGATTCTTGCTAAGCGTCCAATTCTGGTCGCATTAAATTCATTATCATACTATTAAATTTAGAGTTTATTCTCAATTGGTGCATACGGAGGAGGTTCAAGTTTTTTGTTAAAAGTTTGGCTTGTCGGTAAATTGATGTAGAAGATTTTTTTTATTCAACACTAATTCAATTACTCTGTGATTTCATTACGGTATGATCTGCAGTTCTCAGAGTAATTTTGCTTACATCAATTACCATTAATTGATTTTCGAACAACGATAGAAAAAAATAAGTACGATGTTCCATCTTTAGTCTATGCGTAGAAAAACAAATAAAGCTGATGTCTTACATTATTCCTATTTCTGTATCCTGTCAAAAGCAACTGGCTTGAAAGCTTGAAACCAGTAGTAGTGCAATAAGTAGGTCATCGAAAGCCACTCAACGGACGTGAAAATATATAAAATAATCATTTTAGGGGCACGTATTTTCATTTATCGCATAGGTTTTGCCTTTCTCTTAGAAAGGTATAGCAATCACTGGAAAAACCGAAGGTATAAAAGAGGTCCCAATGGCCGAATGTCATATACCACTCGACTTCTTTCGACGAACTGAGCATTTTCTGTATGTATGTATGTATGTGTGTATGTGTGTGTGTATGTGCAACTTTTTTTTCTCACTAACTTTTCTCAGAGATGGCTGGACCGGTTTTCATAAAATTATTTGCAAATGAATGGTCTAGTGGCGCCATAGGTTGCTATTGAATTTCATTATAATCGGATTTTTAGTTTAGAGGTTATGTATCAAAATTTAAAAATCACGAAACATCAATATCTCAGAAACCACACAACCGTTTTCAATAAAACTGGTTTCAAATGATTGGGCTGTCTCCAGAACCCTTAACTTTTGAATTTCGTTATTATTGAACATATGGTTCAAAAGTTATGTAAAGAAAAGTTATTCTGAGGTTGTTTAAACTCACTTATTTTTCTCAGTGATGGCTGAACCGATTTTCACAAAATTGGTGTCAAATGAAAGGTCTAGTTCCCCATAGGTTGCTATTGAGGTTCATGGGAATCGGATTGTAACTGTGTCCGTTGTTCATAAAAATGTGAAATCACATAATGAAAGTAAACATATTGACTTTCTTTTAACGATCACTGGCTAATTAAAAGGTAGAAAAATGATTGAAATGGCCGAATGTCATATACTACTCAACTCAGTTCGACGAATCGAGCATTTTCTGCATATATGCATGCATAGGTGTATATGTTTGTGTGTGGGTGTGTGTGTGTCTTTCGCACTCACTTTTCTCAGAGATGGTCTGACCGATTCTTTCTATCTTGGTGTCAAATGAAGGGTCTATTTCCCGCTTAGGTTGCTATTGAATTTCATTGTAATCAAACTTTTAGTTTTGGCGCTGCGTCAGAATGTGAAAAACGCTCTTATATCTCAGAAGCTATGAACATAAATGAATTCAAATAAATGGGCTTTCAAACCCTTAAACAATGAATTTCATAATGTTTAAACATGTGGTTTGAAAGTTATAGAAAGAAACGAAACCCGCAGACTGTTTAAAACTATAGCTACGATCAAAATATGTGGCCTCAACATCATTTATGTTTGATATTGTACTATTTCAATGTTTTCGGCCTTGCTCGGGATTGAAGTTCAAATAAAAAGTCATTTCTATCATTTCACTTTTTGCCTTTCTCCTAGAAAGGTATAGCAATCACTGCAAAAATTAGAGATATAAGAGTGCTCAAAAGGGCCGAATGTCGTATACCACTCGACTCAGTTCGACGAGCTGAGCATTTTCTGCATGTGTGTGTGTAACGCTCTCCCAATCTCACTCAATTTTCTCAGAGATGGCTGAATCGATTTCAATGAAATCAATTGCAAATGAAAGGTCTAGATACCCTATAAGACCCTGTTGAATTTTATTGTAATCTGATTTCTAGTTTAGAGGTTATGTATCAAAATGTAAAAATCACGAAACATCAATATCTCAGAAACTACACAACCGATTTGCACAAAATTGGTTTCAAATGAACGGGCTACCCAAAAAACCCCAACTTTTGAAGTTACAGAAAGAAACGTGTTCTGGAGACTGTTTAATCTCACTCATGTTTCTCAGAGATGGCTGGACCGATTTTCATAAAATCAGTGTCATATGGAAAGTATTGTTGCCCCATAAGACCCTAATGATTTTTTTGCGAATGGATTATTACTTTTCCTGTTATGTTCAAAAATGTGAAATCCAGCTATGAAAAGAAACATATTCTGCTGACCACATGGGCTCACTCATTTTTCTCAGAGATGGTTGACCCGATTTCCACAGAATTAGTATCAAATGAAAGGTCTAGCTTCCTCATAACACCCTATTGAATTTTGCTGTAATCGGAATGTAACTTCGTCTGTAATGTATCGAAATGTGGAAATCACTAAACTTAATTATCTCAGAAACTACACAACCGATTTGAACAATATTGATATCGAATGAACGAGATAGTTAAGGGTTAACTGATGAATTATGATTGAACACGTGGTTTCAAAGTTTGGCTCCCCCATACGTTCCCTTTTCATTTGATTGTAATCAAACTTAAGCAACCGTTATGTTTTAATTTGTAAAACAACGAAAGTCTATTATCTCAAGTATTACACGACTTATTTTACCATAACTAGTGTCATACAAACGAGTCATCTCTGAAACTTACAAATAACAAACTTCATAAAAATTTGAGATACTGTTCAAAAGTTTTGAAAGAAAAGAAATTCAAAGACTATTCAACACTATAGCTGCTTTGATCAATATATTTGGCCTCAACATGATTTAAATGTTTAAATGTCTTATATTTCGCTATTTCTGAAGCACTAACATTACGTCAAATTTCATATTTAATACTTTAATTACAACATCAATATTTCAGAACCCAAAGAGTGAATATACCTTTTTGGATTTAAGCATTCATGTAAATCTATTATTACAAATAATAAGTTTGAATGAGAAAGGCTGAGTCTGACCGCTAGGTGGATTAGTTTAGGTTTTTAGTTTTGTTTTGATCGACATTCTGTCATCTTTCTACAACCCATAGCATGACGTTCTCACTGGGGTAATAAATTTATATTCCTTCAAACGCAGAATCGTATTTAGGCTATAGTAGTTGTTTCCCGTGTTTGGTGTAGAACTGTTGTTCATTCTCTAGTGAATGAATTTGACAGCTCCACAAACACCCTATTATCAGAGAAATATTGTGACTTGTGAGTATTGCAAATGGAATTGTCGCTAAATCTCATTTAACGAAATTTAGAAGGTTTTTATCATTTTTGTGATAGATTTAGCGCTCAATCAAACACTCGGCTGCTTCACTAATAAACCATCTTTACTCTGTCTTCTCAAAGCTTTTCCATTAATTCACTACAGATCTTTCACCACATTTATCCTTGTTTCAGAAACTAAGATTTAAAAGTTGCATGTTTGGTATGTTTGTAATGTAATGAGCTGTATTAAATGTGGAGTATTTCGAAATAAATGATTTCCTTCTACGGTAAGAAGCGACTCGGACGTTTGATTACACGCTGGGGACGGAGTTGTCCTGCAACCATATCTGCTTCAACGAATTTCGGTGGTGAAACGTGAATTCCCTCCTGACTTGTGCTAGATTCGACTGGATCCCTCTCGTTCTGCTCTTGCCAGAGTCTTTAAAGCTGTAATTTCGCCAAGGAGTGTATTCTTCGCCACGTCGTAGAGATGTTTCAGATGGCTCATGTTCCTGTCATATACCTTTTCAGGCTCTCCATTTTGTACAGTTACTTGTGGGTCTTGCTTGACTTTACGGTGGGGTTGAAGGTAGTACTGAGTTTATTCAGCTGGTGTACAAAACCAACTAAAATCCCGTATGTATCGAATAGTGAAGCGCAAAGTGGTCCAAACTATGGTAGCGAGGGTTTTGGAAATTTTCGAGAAGGTTGAAAATGAAGGACCACCATCTGAAAAATTGAGAAGTCGCTGGCCTGTGCCGGGCTCTATGCTGAATGTCATCTTCACTGGTCACTCTTCTAACATTCGTGCCACATGGCCAGCCTACTGTAGTCTGCCATATTTTATCAGCTTGATGATATTTGCATGTTGGTACGCTTGATACACCTGGTTCATGTACCTGCGCCACACTCATTCTCCAGTTTGCCGCTAAGTATTAAACGCAGGATGCTACGCTGGAAGACTACAAGTGTTCGTCGGTCGGTCTCCTTCATCGACTTACACTCATGGTCGTATCACCGGAAGAACCAGCGTCCTGCAGAGCGCAAAATTTGTGCTGACATGCATGCTGCAGAATTTCAGCTGGCTACGTTATAAACTCACTTCACGATTAACATCGGAGTCACACGTCACAACAAGTGTTTCAAGGTACATAAAGTCATCGACTACTTCTAGAGAAACATTTCAAAAGGTCCTATCTGCTTTTGTCGATTTCTTGATCGATCACTTCCATTCAATCACCACAACTTATTAAACAACTTTTATAACACGCTATTGGCACAAGTTGATAGTGGAGGGATCACTCTAGCCTTTTGGACGAAAACCACGCTTGGGAGAGTTACTAAAGCTGAACCATTACCAAAATGAAAAGACGCTCCGGAAAAACGATGAAAGCAGATAGGACCTTTTGAAATGTTTATCTAGCCTTCATATGAACTTCTATCTTTCACAATCTCAGTAGGTATCAAGACTCGTTGAACTTTCACGCTATCTACCAGCCACCACATGTTTTGTGTTGGTAGAATTGATAAGTCCAATTTTCGCTTCCTTTCTCCTATACAGCACGAATGCCTCTCACGCTGCTCTGCGAATAATATACACCTCTTTCGCAAAACCAAGAAGCATATGAGACGATATAATGGTACTGCTTCTTCGCATGTCAGTTTTCCGTATTTCAACCTTCAAGCAATGTTAAGTAACAGGCTGGAAAGTTCGTCATCTCGCTTCCGTCTAACGTCCATGGAACGGATCCGAAAACATGTCTATAAGCAGATCGTGATGACAGAATCTTAACGTTGACGGTAAAAAAAAACTCCAGCCAAACAGTAAAAAAGTATCTGACAAGCATGGACATGCATGTCAGGAAGTACTAGTCTTGAAGCTGCAGACAATGACACAGCGGCAGCGCCTGAATAAGATGGTCAAGTGGATTTTCCCGGCAAATCACGACGTGGTAGTGGTGATGGACGACGTGACCTGTCTCACCTTGGATGGTAATGACTGGCGGGCACTTCGTATGAAGTTGATTTCACACGAGAAGTTCCCCAAGAAGGTGCTTCTATGGCTGACAATCAGCGAGAAGGGGATGACAAAGTTCCGGACAGGCCGTGAACGGGGATATTTAAAGTACAAAGTGCCGGCTGGAAGTTGTGTCGTTCATCAAGGAATACCATAAGGCCGAAGACGTGGTTTTTTACTGGATCTGGCACCGGCCCACTACTCGAAGCTATCGTTGGAGGAGATGGAGCGGCTAACTATCGATGGGGTACCAAAGCTGCCGAACCCGCCCAACGTTCAAATGTTGCGTCCCATCAAGGATTTCTGGTCAAGCCTGAAGCGTAAGATCTACTCCAACAATTTTGTCGCGAAAACTGAGGAGGAATTGATGAATAAAACGAAGAATAAATTGAAAAACATGTCTACACGCATGTTTTCGTCCGTTATGGCGAATGTTCCGGTAAACTGCCGGAAGGCCGCACGCAAGGGCGTAGAATTTTTTTTTGCTTGTTACATAATTGACTTCAAGCAATCTGGCACCAGCGGCTTTATTACGCCTTTTTCAGTCTTAAGGGTGTATCAAAACGCTACTATGTCTTATGTCCGACGTTTCGGCCTTTGGACTTGGCCTTCCTCAGGGGATGTAAAGTTGTACCGTTTTTCGTTCAGCGTACAAAACTTTACGATGTACGATGTACGCTGAACGAAAAACGATATAACTGTATATACCGTGAGGAAGGCCAAGTCCAAAGGAATGAAGTGTTAAAAGAGAAAATACTAAATCTTCGATGGACACCCGCTGTAGCTACCCACACACATGCCATAGCAATCTATACATACGAACAGATAAGAAATTTCATTCGACGGCGTGTGCTTCTATAAGCGACTAATACTTGCCACCACCCGCTTTCTGCTGTTCTAGGAAGAATCATCCGCTTTGCCGGTCAACAAACAAATGATAAATTCAATTCAGTGGCATGCGCTTGTATGGGCGACAAATATTTGCCACTGTCCGCTTGCTGCTCCAGAAAGAGCCGTCCGCTTTGCCGGTCAACGCACGAATGAGCACAAATTTAAATTAAAATGATGAGGTGAAATGTTCGAATTTTACCTTATATATCAAGGTTTCGTCAGCTATTTGGAAAGAGGAAGGAGTTTTGAAGAATAGGGAATGGTAAGGAAAATAAAAAAGCATCGGAGTCAGAAAGTGACCTCGAGTGAAACAAAAACAAATCGTTTACAAAGTCAGATCGGTTGTATCCATTAGTGATTGGTTGCTCGGTATGATTTAGACAATCGATGTTATTTACCAATTTTTCAATAGTGTATCTCAAACAATAGGTTGTTTTTGTTACTAAAATGTAACCGTAAAAGAATTTCTGATCCGTTGATGCCAAAACCTCCATATTCTTAAAAGAAATGACTGATATATAAGCGTTCAGTCTTTCATATTTAGGCGCCTAAACTCGATAAAGACGTTAGTCCAACTTAAAAAAAAAATCGCCAGAGAATTTTGTGCGCCGTCATGAAAAATCCGATGGCATCATGATCGAAAGACAACTGGGAATCTCCCATACAACTGTGTCTCCAATGGCAAAATCGTTTAGGGAATCCCGGACGACCGAGTGGCGGGCTGATTGTGAAAGGAAATCGAAGACAGGGATTCTGTGGTTCAGGAATACAGATATCAGGCAATACCAAATTGACTAATAGTTTTCCGGCAGAATTTCTAGCTATAATCGAAAATAAATAATCTTCAAAAATTGTCTGGGAGTGCATTTGAACTGTCAAATAATCCAGGGAAATGCGTCATCGGAGGCAACAAAACGGTAAACGAATACGTCAGCTCGTAGTTTGTTGATCCGAAGCCTGGAGGTTAAATTCTGAGAAGAACAAAAGGTGACAGCCAATGAGATGGATGTCAGAGAATGTCACCAGTCAATATACAGTTTCCAGTACCGACTTTCCAATCGCCGTCCTCATTTCCTCGCCCTGGTTGTTATTACGCGTATCGATTCAGAATTTTTTGATTGGTCTTAGTTTATTTCAAATTGACTATGCCACCTTACTAGTGCAGCGATGGTTACTCTTGTGACGTTCCACATTTTTTTTGTTGTTAATAGAGCTGCAATTCGTACGTTAATCGCCAGCTCTAGGTCAGACGTTGTTGTACGCCGTCCCCGGCATAAGGAAACAGACGCGTGCAACCTCTTTCTCAATGTTCAGGCGAAAAAAAACTCCCACAGGAGTTGAATGCTAGATTTCCACAAAGGTTACTCGTATCTCAGCTGGCACCGCAACGAGGTCGAAAAAAAGTTGGGCTTAGGCTTTTGACCGCAGTGTCGCGATTGGAAATAACCAACATTTTCTCGTCGGAACTAATTTGCTTCGAATTATCCCGATATACTTTTTTTTAAAGGGGGGATTTGTTAGTAGCTTAAGTATTTATGATAAATATAAGTAAATAATGAGTATGTGTGTCCAATCACAAATGGTGACTTCTCAACACTGTTAGAAATTTGTAATTTTAATTGTTAGGATTTGTTTGCTTTCGCAATTAGGACTTATCATTCGTAGGGATTTAAACCTACTTGTCAGAAAAGGGGAAGTAAACTTACAACTAACTTAATTGCTAACTTATTGGCTATAAAGAGAGCTTATCGTAGCAATTGAGGATTGCAACGATTTTTGTCGAAAATTGTTAATAATTTTATTTGACATAGCTTCTAATGGTTCAACACCAGTAAGTCTATGTAATTCGAGTGTACCAAACCAAGGAGGACGCTTCAAAATCATTTTCAATTTTATTCTGAATCCTTTGGAGCGTTTTCTTCCTTGTTGAACAGCAACGTGACCAGACCGGTACTGCATAAAGCATTGCTGGTCTAAAAATTTGTTTGTAAATCAAAAGTTTGTTCTTTAAACAAAGTTTAGAATTCCGGTTAATGAGAGAATATAAACATCTCGTATTTTTGATGCACTTGGCTTGTATACTCTCAATGTGCTCTTTGAAAATAAGCTTTTTATCATAAATTAGTCCCAAGTATTTAACCTTGTCGGACCAACTTAAAATAACCCCATTCATCTTGACAACGTGATTATTGTTTGGCTTGAGGAAAGAAGCCCTAGGCTTATGCGGAAAAATGATCATTTGAGTTTTAGAAGCATTGGGAGAGATTTTCCACTTTTGCAAGTAGGAAGAAAAAATATCTAAAGTTTTCTGCAATCGACTGCATATGACACGAAGACTTTTTCCTGTTACGGAAATGCTTGTGTCATCACAGAACAATGACTTTGTGCATCCTGGAGGCAAATCAGGAAGATCTGAAGTGAATATGTTGTACAGGACTGGACCCAAGACTGAACCTTGAGGTACACCTGCTCCGACAGGAAATCTATCAGATTTTGAATTCTGATAGACAACCTGCAGAGTTCGATCAGTAAGATAATTTTTTAAAATTTTGATTAGGAAAATTGGAAAATTAAAAGTTTGCAATTTTGCAATCAAACCTTGATGCCAAACACTGTCGAATGCTTTTTCTATGTCCAAAAGAGCAGCTCCAGTGGAATAACCTTCAGATTTGTTAGCTTGAATCATATTAGTAACTCTGAGCAATTGATGAGTAGTGGAATGCCCATGGCGAAATCCAAACTGTTCATTTACAAAAATTGAATTTTCGTTGATGTGTGACATCATTCTGTTAAGAATAATTCTCTCAAACAGTTTACTTATTGAAGAAAGCAAACTGATTGATCGATAACTTGAAACTTCAGCTGGGTTCTTATCCGGTTTTAAAATTGGAGTAATTTTTGCATTTTTCCATAATTTGGGAAAATATGCAATTTTGAAGCAGCAATTGAAAATTTTCACTAAAAATTCCATTGTGCTCTCAGGGAGATGTTTGATTAGTATATTAGAGATTCCATCGTCACCAGGTGCTTTCATATTTTTGAAATTTTTAATAATTGATATAATCTCATTTAAGTTAGTTTCAATCATTTCTGCAGGTAAAAAAATCTGGGAAGAAATTAAATCAAATTGACGTGTGACTTCATTTTCAATTGGACTTACAAAATTCAAATTTGAGTTATGAACACTCTCAAACTGCTGAGCAAGTCTTTGAGCCTATTGTTCATTGGATACAAGAAAACGTTCACCATATTTTAAAACTGGAATAGGCTTTGAAGGTTTCTTAAGAATCTTAAGAGCTTCCAAAAGGTTTTGAATATGGTTTAAATTTTTCAACTTTAGTCTCAAAATTTTGATTTCTCAGAAGAGTAAATCTATGTTTAATCTCTTTCTGTAAATCTTTATAAATAGTTTTAAAAACAGGGTCACGAGAACGTTGATATTGACGTCTGCGGACATTTTTCAAACGAATTAGAAGTTGAAGATTTTCGTCAATTATTGGTGAATCAAATTTCATTTGTGCCTTTGGAACAGAATAATTCCTGGCATCAACAATTGCACATTTTGATGCTTCCAAAGCGGCATCAATATTCACTTCGTTTTGCAAATCAAGCTCATTATTGAAATTTCTCTCAATATGAGTTTTGTATCTTTCCCAATTAGCCTTGTTATAATTAAAAACAGAGCTCATAGGGTTTAAAACTGATTCATGTGATAAAGAAAAAGTTATTGGAAGATGGTCAGAATCAAAGTCAGCATGTGTGATCAAATCACTACATACATGACTTTGATCTGTTGGCACCAAATCAATTGTTGAAGGGTTTCCTACAGAAGAAAAGCATGTAGGACTATTCGGAGACAAAATAGAATAGTATCCTGAAGAACAATCATTGAATAAAATTTTGCCATTGGAATTACTTTGAGAATTATTCCATGAACGATGTTTAGCGTTAAAATCGCCGATTATAAAAAATTTCGAACGATTTCTGGTGAGTTTTTGTAAATCACCTTTAAAATAATTTTTGTGCTCGCGTGTGCATTGAAATGGTAAATATGCTGCGGCAATAAATAAAATCCCAAGTTCAGTTTGAACTTCAATTCCTAAAGTTTCAATAACTTTCGTCTCAAGATGGGGAAGAGCACAATGTTTGATTCGGCGATGAATAACAATTGCAACTCCACCGCCGGAACCCTGAATCCTATCATATCTATGAACCACGTAATTGGGATCATATTTTAATTTTATGTTAGGTTTCAAAAATGTTTCAGTAATAATTGCAATATGCACATTATTTACTGTTAAAAAATTAAAAAGCTCATTCTCATTGGTCTTCAATGAGCGAGCATTCCAATTTAATATTTTAATTGTTTTATTTTAAATCATTGTTAAATTTTAAATTCGAAACAATTTGAATAGTAAAATTTGTGCCTATTTGAATGGCTTCAAACATTGATTTTGCCTGCAACATGGCGTTCATAAGATCGAACATTGCCTGTTGCAAAAAAGAAAGTTTACCTGCCGTAATAGGCCCCAGGCAGTTGACATTAGAAAATTATTTTCTAGCGTGTTATGCTTACCCATATTAACGGTCATTTTCGAACTACCAACACTAAGCGATATAATGCTCGAACTACCTGTAACCTGTGCATAAGTTAAACGGGTATGCAAAGGAGTAGGTAAACTATGCGTCACTGGTACGCTTGGAGAATTTTGTTTTGAAGTTGGTTTTAATTGAGAAATTGACTTTTGTTTACCTTGCCTTGCCTTAACAATTGCTAAACGGGCTGGGCATTGATAAAAATTCGACATATGGTTACCGTTACAATTCTCACAGCGAAAATTTTTACTCTCTTTCACAGGACATGTGTCCTTTTTGTGAGAAGAGTTTCCACAAATGAGGCATTTTTGGTCCATGTTACAAAACTTTGAACCATGGTTATAACGTTGGCAAACACGGCATTGGGTGATATGCTTTTCACCTCCGCCAAACTTTCGATATAATTCCCCTTTTACACGCACGTTATATAAAGCATGTGCTTTTTCAAAAAATTTCAAGTTATTAACCTCACTGCGGTTAAAATGAATTAAATAATTTACAAGGGAAATTCCAGTTCGCTGACTGTTTTCGCCTCGTGATTTTTGTTTCATCAGAATTACTTGGGTAGGGGCTATACCAAGTAATTCTGTTAAAGTAATTTTGATCTCATCAACGGTTTGATCGTTGGTGAGACCTTTCAATGCGACCTTGAACGGCTTGGCGCTCTTCGTATCATATGTAAAAAAATTCTACATCTTTTCAGTTAAATACTAATAAGAACTACTAATCTAATCTTTGAAGTTGGATGGGAAAATTGTGAGCGAGCGATAAAAGTTCTATGAAATGAAAATAATTGTTATAACAAAATTTTCATTTGTGTTTAGTAAGCGAGATTCATCGCTTTATCGAAGTGGTTCCTAGAATGCCTGCCGCTAACTGCTTTTCTTTTCACACACCGATAAAAGGCAGGTGCTAAATCGTCGATGCAAAAAATTTGGCTGCCAAAACGGTGTTTTCCGTAATTTTTGATTGAACATATATTAAAAGCATCCCACTCTGGCTAGGCAACGGGATTATTTTTCTTTTCATGCTTCATTATTGCGCCTCGTATTGAAGCGCAAATATGTTTACCGGCCGCTAAACGCAATCGAGTGGAGGCACGCTTTCCGCAGCCAAAATACAAGGGTCCAAAGCAAATCCAGTTGCTCAGTAGGCCACTTGCTCGTAAAGTATATAAAAACAGCCAAAGTGGGTTAAAAGAAACCCAAAATAGTTTGCACCGTTTGTTTGGTCACAGGTGGTTTTGGGCGAGAGCGGAAAATAAATTAAATAAGCTTTTTATTAGCATGATGGGGAATAAGTTGGTGTTAACCGTGAATGATTATCTCGCCAGAGTTAGCAATTGGGTCACAACTAAACAACCAAAATAGTTGATTGATCTGATGATTGCGGGAGTCTTTTGCTTTTAGAAAATTGATAATCATCTTTGAACACTGGCCGATATTTGGTGGGAAAATCGGCTTCATAGATTAACGTACCGTTCGCTTAATTTGCGAATTTGGCTAAGTTTCGTATACAGGCACCTGAGCGATTTTATAGGAATGAAAATTATCATACCACATCACAGAAAGCAGTTTCATCCTCAAAAACAGATACTTACAGGTTTTGGTTGCCCCTAGACAAAACATGTTCTACGCCTGAATTTAAAAATGAATCGAGTTGAATAACAATTGAATTTGGCACAACCAATTGTTGGTTAGCAACAAGGCAATCAGCGTGATAAATTGTTTCACGTATTTCAGTACTTCGGCAGAATGACTCCAAGAATGGGTTTTGAGACGTGTTATTTCAACTCCAATCAAATGGGTACGAAGAAAATATTTATAGAATATTATTTAAGTCAAAATACTGCTTTCAGCTACAGGTACCTGCGTTATTTGCTGCACAATTTAACTTTTAAGTCTTACACTTTAGAGAAACGGATTCTTCAGTAAAGTTGTAGATAATGTTGTCACAAAAAACTTTGACGATCTTTTTTTCTTCTAACTCTACTTGTTTTGGAGATACACCATTTTGTATCAGACTAGTCCGTAAAATTTGATTTTTCCGAATACCTTGAAAACTGAACCATTAAGAAAGTAAAAATAAAACAAAAAAAATAAATAAACATATTACGGCAACAACTGTTTTTTTCATTTTCGTTCGTTTTATGTCGGTCTAGTTCCGCCACTGTTGTTGTGCCAATCATCGAAGCATGGGAAAGGCGACGCCACCCAGGACCTACGACCTGTCGATCAACAGACCGGCGCCAACGACTTAACTTCCTCATGCGATGGATGGCCTGGTACCAAAGATTGTTCACCTCAGAAAATTTAGATTTAAATCCAGAATTGAATCCAGGCCATAATTAAATTGGGTTGGTTTTGAGTGAATTACGCCTGCCCCATCGAAATCTATGTCAGCGTTGGGATTCGAACCCAGGCCTCCAGCGTGGATAGCGGAGATGTTACCAACTATATTACACCCCGCTTTTTGGCAATCACTTAAACTGTGTAGAAGCTATCTTTTTTGAGACTTCTATAAAGTTGTATGTTTAGATGGGGGGCGGGACACGAGGCATATGGACGCTAGGCATATGGATGTTAGGCATAGTATGCTAGGCATACAGATGCGAGGCATAATGGATGTGAGGCATAATGGATACGAGGCATACTGCCACGAGGCATAACGGACGCGAGGCCGAATGAACGCGAGGCTGAATGGACGGGAGGCCGAATGAACGCGAGCCCGAATATGATGTTGCACGATCGCATGGGATCCGATTATCGTGATTATGTGTCCCGGATTTGCAACATTCATATCGGAATGTCCATTGAAAAATTTTAATCAGAATGTCTATTGAAAAATATGTTGCATGTTTGATGATTGTAAAAAGTGTCATCCATTAAATTGTATATTTAACTCAGATATGTTTTACTCTACGTGTGTAGTTCAAGTGTAACTACATTCCTAAAGAGTTTAGGGTGGGTATCTTATTATTTTTTAAATCATGCTGCGAAGACGCGTAATCGAGGGCAAGGAAAGGAGGCGGCACTAAGCCGCCGTGGTTTCTGCAGTCCGAGCCGGCCACCGATCCGCCGTCGGAAGCGGCGGCCTCTCGTACACAAACGACTGATCTACTGGGTTGCTAGGTCTACTAAAACAGAGTGTCTTTCTCTTAGTTAAGTCCGAACGAGCGATAGCGAGTAAGGACAGAATTCGCCCGAATTGCTTTCCAAATGTCACTCTGAAGCGAAATATATGTTATTGAAAGAGGGCTGTGATGATGATGACGATAATACCGTATTCCGGCTCCCTTCTCCTTGGCCTTGCGTCCATTCGGCCTCGCGTCCATTCGGCCTCGTGTCCATTCGGCCTCGCGTCCATTCGCCCTCGCGTCCATTCGACCTCGTGTCCATTCGACCTCGCGTCCATTCGGCCTCGCGTCCATTCGGCCTCGCGTCCGTATGCCTGCCGTCCATTATGCTTATCGTACTATGCCTCGCGTCCGTATGCCTTGCGTCTGTATGCCTAACGGGGTGTCATCGTTTAAATGTTATACAAATATATGTCCAACATTGTTGCCTTCTAAATATTATAGTTTTTTATTTACTTACCTTACCAACCAGACGACAGTCATGGTGGCTCGTGCTGTATCAAGTCTCCTTCAATCTGGTCGAGCTATCATGCAGGCTGCGCCCCTCTATTTCTGGTGCCGGCAGGGTTGCTGACGAGAAGTGATTTCAGAGGGTTGGCGTCCAGCATCCTTACGACGTGACTAGCCTACCCTATTGACTTTCGCCAGGTGTGCAATGGGGTCCTCTCCAAGCATGTGCCGTCGCCATTCACCGTCGTTCGTAGATAGTCCGCTGCACTGTTTGAAAACTCCAAGAGCGTGAAGGTCTTCCGCGAGAAGCGTTGTAGTCTCAATTCCGTAGAGGACTACCGGTCTCCCTGTTTGTACAGTGTCGACACTTTGTGCGTCGTCGCACTCGACTCGATCGAAGTGTCATCCGAAGTGAAAAGTTGGCACGATTTGCAGCCTTAATGTGTCTCTGGATCTCTTTGCTGGTGTTATTGTCGGTGGTGACTCCAAATACACGAACTTTTCGATCACCTCAAGCTCATCGCCGTCTACAGAGACTTGAATTGGGAGGCTGACGTTGTTCTCCTTGGAGCCTCTCGCTCGCATGTATTTCGTTTCCGACACATTTATTCGAAGTACGATTCGTCCGGCTTTGGCTTTCAGTCGGGCGTAACTTTCCTCCACCGACGCAAAGTTATGATGTCAAAATCATCCGTGAGGCCCAGCAACTGAGCAGACCTTGTGAAAAAAATGCCCCTTGTGTCGAGGCCATCAAGGGCGATGTTAAACAACAAACAGGAAAGTCCATCACCTTATTTTAACCCTCTGCGCGATCAAAGGGACTCGAGAGTGTCCAAACACGCACGTAGCGTAGTGCAAAGGTGGCCTTGATTGATCGAGACAGTTTATCCGAAAATCCGTTCATGCACGAATCTGCTATAGCTGTTCTCGGTCGACTGTATCATAGGCCATCGTGAAGTCGATGAAGACGTGATGTGTAGGTACGTTGTTCTTGCAATATTTCTGTAAGATCTGTCAGATTGAGAAGATCTGGTCCTTGGTGGCACGGGCTCCCATGCAGCCCGCTTAGTATGGCCTACGAACCTCCTGGTTAAAGGTGATACACGACGGAACAGGATCTGTGCGAGTATCTTGTAGGCGGCATTGATAAGCGAGATACCGCGGTAGTTGCGGCACTGTAGCTTGTCGTCCTTCTTGTAGATTGGGCAGACGACTACCTCCATCTACTCATCTGGCAGTTTTCCCTCCTCTCAAATTCTGGATATGACCCATTGAAGCCAGCCTCTATCCAGCGCCTCTCTCCCATGTTCAAACAGTACACTCGGCAATCAATCTATGTCTGCGGCTTTATTGTTCTTCAACTTCCCGATCTCACAAAGAACTTCATGAACGTCAGGGACTGGTACTCAGTCATCTGCTGCTGGTGCTCCTAGGTCAGTCCCTGCTCAATTTATGTTTACTGTATCGCCATGCAGGTGTCCATCGAAGTACTTTCTCCACCTGTCGACCTCCTCACTGGCATCTGTGAGAAGGTTCCCATCCGTGTCGTTGCACAAATCGGCTTGCGGCACATAGGCTCTGCGAGACTAGTTTAGCGCGTTTTCCGCTATCACTGGTACGGTACAGCTACTTCATCTTCTCATGTTCACGATCCTCTTGCTGGCGCTTCTTTCGTCTCTTAATGGTGGTCATGTCGTTCCGTGCCCGTTTGTAATTGACCTTGTTCTCTCTCGTTGACCTGTCCAGGTATATCGCCCACGTTAGGTTCTTCTCATTCTCCGCTGCCTCGCACTCCCCGTCATACCAGTCATTTCTGCTACCCCGTGCTTTACCGTGGGCAGTACTGTTTTGAGCTGTTGCGCGTATTCCGTCGTAGTCTGGGAGTCCTGGAGCTGTTTGATGTTGAGCCACGGGGTTCGGCATGCGTAGTATACGATCGACAGTCAAAAATACCGCCACTGGTCTGAGGCAATATCCGCACCGCGATTGGCGCGCACGTTTGTAATGTCTGAGAAGTATCGGCCGTCGATGAGAACATGATCATTTGGTTTGCTGTACGTTGGTCATCTCCAGGTGGTTTTGTGGATGTCCTTTCGGGGAGAGAAGGTACTTCGGACAACCAGCCCTCGGGACGCTGCGAAGTTGACGCATCGTTGTTGTCGTTTGTCACGGTGTGCAGGTTGTGTGGGTCAGTCACCGGCTTGTATATGTTTTCCCTACTGATCTGAGCGTTCATATTTTCTATCGTATAGTTTCCCCAGTTGTGCGTAGAACGCTTCTCTCTCTACATCGGGTCTTCCTTCGTGAGGGCAGTGCACATTGAGGATAATATAGTGGTAGAACCGGTCATTTATTCTCAACAAACACAACCTGTCATTGATCGTCTGTCACTTGATAACACGACTCTACATCCTGCCCAGCACTATGAAGCCGGTACCCAGTTCATTGCTTGAGCCGCCGCTCTGGTTGAACTGTGATATGTGGCCACGCGGTATCACTTAGAGGTAGGGATAGGAGTTGCAGGGCATTATGTTTTGGACCACACTGGTACTGCCCAGCCGTTTTTCAACCAATTTTTTGGACAAGTCTAACACAAAACATTATATCTTCAAAAAACAAAACAGAATAGATAGAATAACAATGTCCTTGACATTTTTTCTGTAATGATATCATCAAAAACACTATAGATGAGGAAAAAAAAATCATCAAAAACTCTCTTGAAATCATCATTTCAAGTAGTTTATAGTATGTCAATGAAACCAGTATTTGAATAGCAAATAGAGGAAAAAAAAACCAGATTTCGAGTTCTTTATCGGCAATGACGCAGTCTGTGTAGATGCTCCCATTTTTGTGTCTCTGCAAATTTGTAATTTTTCAATGATATACTGAAGAAGATATGCTGAATGTTATTGCCTTTTGTGACAGCATCATCTACAATTTTGCCGAAGACTTCGTTTCTCTATAGTGTAAGACTGAAAAGTGAGATTTTGCAGCACCTTTGGCGTATTTCTGAATTAAAATATGAATCTGATTGTTCCGGTTTGTATTTATTTCTGGATTGTTAGTAATACGGTTCATTCGGCAAACTGTCTTACTAGGATTGCGATGCACAGTCTCGCGATGGGGCGCCTGTCCTCGATGATGACACCCCGTTAAGCATACAGACGCGAGGCATACGGACGCGAGGCATAGTACGCTAGGCATAATGGACGGCAGGCATACGGACACGAGGCATATGGACGCGAGGCTGAATGGACACGAGGCCGAATGGACGCGAGGCCGAATGGACGCGAGGCCGAATGGATACAAGGCCGAAAGGACACAAGACCAAGAGGAAGTGATGCGGAATATGTTATTATCGTCATCATCATCACAGAACTCAATAATATGTATTTCGCTTCAAAGCGTCATTTGGAAAGCAATACACTCGCGGCCTTCGGCCGACTCGCTGTTCGAGTGAATGCTGTCCTTACTCGCTACCGCTCGTTCGGACTTAACTAAGGGAAGAAAACTCTGTTTGAGTAGACCTAGCAAACCAGTAGATCAGTCGTTTGAGTGCGAGAGGCCGCCGCTTCCGACGGCGGGTCGGCGGCCGGCTCGGACTGCGGAAACCACGGCGGCTTAGTGCCGCCTCGTTTCCTTGCCTTCGATTATGCGTCTTCGCCGCATGATTTCAAGAAAAGTATTATACCCAACTTAAACTCTTTAGGAATATAATAACACCTGAACTACATAATTGGATTTCATGCAATCGTACAACATCGCGACCATTCGGCCTTACGTCCATTCGGCCTCGCGTCCATTCGGCCTCGCGTCCATTCGGCCTCGCGTCCATTCGGCCTTGTGTCCATTCGGCCTCGCGTCCGTTATGCCTTTTGGCAGTATGCCTCGTATCCATTATGCCTCACATCCATTATGCCTCGCGTCTGTATGCCTAGCATACTATGCCTAACATCCATATGCCTAGCGTTCATATGCCTCGTGTCCCGTCCCCGTCCTCGATATATTTATTGCGATATACATGAATTGTAATGTGGATGAGAGAAAACCTCATCGGAGGTGGCCACGAGTTAACCTTCCTCAATAATATTAAATTGTTGGTGGGACACCGCATTTCGTAGACCAGTCATCCACTCCGCGAAATATGGGGAACGGATGTATACGGAAACCCTTCTTGTGAGGAAACGAAGCTCCCACCGGGGCTACTCGTATCCCAATCAGAACTACGAAAAAGTTTAGATAGAAACATTTTCAACAGGGTGATAAGTCGCAAATTTGCTAACTGGGGCAGCTTATTAATGCTACCGGATTAGTTCTTGAATATAATTCGATAACGTTGCATTTATATAATTGATCGCTGCAAGTTCTACGATTTGAAATGACCTCTAAAACTATATAACATTATCAAAATTCCGTTATTCTTGGAAAAATTGGAATTTGAAAAATTTTCAAAGTTTTCTGACATTACTCATTTTTGAATATCTTCAGTAATTTTTCCATTGGAAAAGGTTGGTACGGAGCAGTGGAGTACAAAATTGGTATTAGTCGGCTTGTCCAGCATTTGTGGCACTTTATTTGAAGTATATCTTCATAAGGCAGTATAGAAACAACTTATATTTTTCTATAAAATTTTATTGTGAACAATATTAAATAAGAGAAAAAAACACATTCTCCATGGTACATTGCCTTTTCAATACACCGAACGGCAAAATACGTCGAACCACAGAAAAAATACCAAAAAGGAAATCGAAATGAAGATCAATGTTAAATAAATATACTTTTTCGCAATGGGCGGGGGGGTTTCCTGCTCCGCCGCGAGGTAATGCTTTATTATCACATGTCGGCACCATCCATGGTTAGAGAGGCAAGTTCACTGAGCAAGGCACAACCCGTGGAATCGATGGTGTAGAGGAAACCGGAAGGGGTGGGTAGGCAGACGGATTGAGTTTATGTGTACGCATATCATCTCGATAGAAAGTGTTTTCCCTTTTTCGACACTTGCAAGTGACGCTTTGACTGCGATGGATTGGTGTTTGTTATGCTTGCGTAATTTGATAGAAATTTATTTGTTTCTTTGTTTTACCTGCAGCTGTTGTCATTCGGTTTTGGGTACTAAATTGCGTCGACAGTATAGCACGGAATGTTTCTTTACTTTGAATGTGAAATTAATCAACAAGCGTTTGAGATAATGCTAATGAAGCTCAGAATGCCGATAGAGTCGTGTTTGCAAACCACGAAGAGTTCGTTTCATTTTACTTGTGTGGTATGGTATCGCGCTATTGCGAAATAATTCATTGTAATCAACTATGAAAAGCGTTGAGGGCCGTCTAGTGAACGGAGACAGCTGAATTTCTTTCTTCAAAATGAGTGCTGCGTCGCTACACTACAGACAATTTTAGCAGGTTATGATGCTAACGTTATTAACTGACAGAACACAAATGCCCTTGGTTTTGTTTTCATATTCGAAGAAGTTTTTAAGTTTTTACAAATTATTTCAAGCTCTTTTGACTTCCCGTGTCCGTTGAAAGTTAAAATGCCGAAGGTGTAGTTGTTATTGGAATTGACCGTTATTGGAATTGACGCTCAAAAATTTCACTGATAAAAATATTAAAGAGCAATGTAGATCGACTCGTGAGAATCTATTCAACGGGAGAAGACATTTCGAAGAGAATATTCCACTTTCGTCCGATGTTCAAGGACGACACAAGTCCCGCAAGGTTTAAACAACTTTTATTTTTAATAGTCAAGTTTTGGTTCCGCTTTTATTTTTGTTTATTTCGTCGAAATTTGCTAAACTCCCTAGGAAACAATATCAAAGTTTCATTACTATAAGAACGCGCCAATGCTCCAGCACATATTCAAGCTACTGCTCTTGTCAGAAATAATTTTACACAAACAGTGACAGATCTCACTGCTGACAATATAGCTTAGTAGGGGAAGGTGAAACGTGTGACTGTTAAGCAGGAAGTAGAAATGAATTAACTAAAAGTTTATTTATCTGTGTATAATATCCTGCAAACCTCTTTAAGTACATCTACCTTTTTGAGAGCGGTACAAAAAATCCCAAATCTTAGTTGCCATCCATTAATTGCTTGCCCTTTGACATAGGACTACGTCTTACCGCACTACAGTCATAACGTAACTTTTACCTCGATATAACGTAACTTTTTAAAATGTGTCGGTAGAGGCAAATAGGAGGGTATATAAATTTGGTGCATTGTACAGATAAAATTCCTTGTTTATTTCTGATCCCTATATTCTGTTTTGCTAATATTCATTTTTCATTTTTTTCATTTTAAATAAAGGGCATTTGAAAGCAATAGAAAACCAAAATGCTCCATACAGATCTTTGAACAGGTAGTTTAACGAGCTGTACTGATGATTATATTTTTCTAGCTAAATGAATTTAATTCAATATGACAATCCTAGTTGCATCTCGCGGTAGTGGTCTAGAGAAAAACAAAATTTATTTCAGCTTGGTATTGGGGTTTGTAACAATTATATTTGTATTTTTCAATAAAAAAAAAATCACATCAGCATCTGCAAGAAAATATTACCTCTCATAAACTTACTTGTAATTGAACAACTCTATGCAAACATTAATTGCTGAGGCTAATGTTGTTTATTACTCTAGCCCGGTTTATTTTCGAAGATAACAGACAGATGACTTTCTAATATGGCTTCTTCGCAGTTTTTTGAATTCTTGAAACTGATTGAATTTTTTCTGATTATGTTTACTAATAAAATTTTTAAATTGATCTGAATTAATTATGTGACATCTTCATCAATATTAAAGAGAATATTTTTTTGCCTTTCTCCTAGAAAGGTATAGCAATCACTTGCAAAACCGAAAGTATAAAAGTGCTCCAAAGGGCCGAATGGCATATATCACTCGACTCAGCTCGACGAGCTGAGCATTTTCTGTATGTGTGTGTGTGTGTGTCTATGTGCAGATTTTTATTCTCACTCACTTTTTTCAGAGATGGCTGGACCGATTTTCATGAAATTAATTGCAAATGAAAGGTCTCGTTGTCCCATAAGACCCTATTAAATTTCATTGTAATCGGATTTTTAGTTTAGAGGTTATGTATCAAAATGTAAAAATCATGAAACATCATTATCTCGAAAAATACACAACCGATTTAAGCAAAATTGATCACAAATTAACGGAATACCTGAAATACCCTTAAATTTAAAATTTCATAAAGATTGAACTTGTGGTTCAAAAGTTTTGATAAGAAACGTGTTTTAAAGACTACTTAATGTCACTCATGTTTCTCAGAGATGGCTGGACCGATTTTCAGAAAATCAGTGTCAAATGGAAAGCCTGGTTGCCCATAAGACCCTTTTGATTTGTTTTGCAATCAGACTATTACTTTGCCTGTTATGTTTAAAAATGTGAAATCCAGCTATGAAAAGAAACATATTCCGAATACTACTTGAACTCACTCACTTTTCGCAAAGATGGCTGAACCGGTTTCCACAAAATTAGTGTCAACTAATATATCTAGCTGCCTCGTAACACCCTATTGAATTTTACTGTAATCGGAGTGTAACTTCGTCTGTAAAGTACCAAAATGTGAAAATCACGAAACTTCATTATCTCAGAAACTACACAACCGATTTGATCAATATTATTATCAGATGAGCGGGCTAGTTAAGGGTTAACTGATGAATTATGATTGAACACGTGGTGTTAAAGTTTGGCTGCCCTATACGTTCCCATTTCATTTGATTATAATTGATCTTAAGCCACCGTTAGGTATAAAATTGTTAATAAAACAACGAAAGTCTATTATTTCAAAGATTACATAACTTATTTGAACATAACTAGTGTCATACGAACGAGTCATTTCTCAAACTTACAAATAACAAACTTCATAACAATTTGATATGTGGCTCAAAAGTTATGGAAAGGAAAGAAATTCAAAGGCTATTTAAAACTATACCTGCTTTGATTGATATATGTGGTCTCAACATAATTGAAAGGTGGTTTTGTACTATTTGAACGTTCCAAATTCATTGATTCCTTGCGATGTGTTAAAATACTGCAAATGCACGACGAATCGGTTATTGAATATGATCAAAGTCAAATGACAAATCGTTTGAGATGATTGGTTTTATCGAAATGACAAAATCCTCGACTTTTGGCTTCTGTACATCGCCCTAATTCTGAATATATTCATATTGGGTGGTATTCGGTCATTTTCAGCAGATTTTCTGGCATCAATCTGATACCGGAAATACTCATATTGGGAGGTATTTAGTTATTTTGGTTGTTTTCCAGAAACTAACAGTAGTCGTCTTTAAATTCAAAAAGGTGTCAAGGGTCAATGTTTGGTTTCTATGCATCATCTCGATTACGGAAATGAGTATTATTTGGTCATTTTCGACTTTTTCCAAGTTGCCATTTAGCGATTCAATATGGTGCCTGAGGTCAATTGTAAGCTCATTGCATCATTCTGGTTTCAGAGATACATCTGAAACCAGAATGATGCAATTCTAATTCAGATCTGATTTCAAAGATCATATTGGATGGTATTTGGTTATTTTAGGCTGTTTTTCACAAACCGGAAGTCGCCATCTTGGATTTCAAAATGGTATTTAAGATAATTTCTCTGAGCGTCATTCTGGTTGAAGAAACACCCATATTGGGTGAAATTCGATCATTTTTCGCTGTTTCCCAGGAACCGGAAGTCGCCAACCTAGAATCCAAAATGGGGTCTGTGGTCGATTTCAGCTGCTGTGTATCATTCTAGATCCGGAGATACTCATGTTAAACGGAAATCGGCCATTTTTGGCTGTTTTCCAGAAACCACAAGTTGCCATCCTACAATTCGTAATGGTGTCTGAAGTTGATTTGTGGCTCCAGTGCATCATTACGATTCCGAAAATACCCATATTGGGTGGTATTTGGTCGTTTGCCGCTGTTTTTTCGAAAGCGGAAGTCGCCGTCTAAGAATTCAAAATGGTATCTGTGGTCGAATTTAGCTCCTGTGTATCTTTCTAGATCCGGGTGTTATTATATTGGGTTGAAATTGTCCATTTTTGGCTGTTTTCCAGAAACCGGAAGTTGCCATCTTACAATCCAAAATGTTGCCTGAGGTCGATTATGGAATATATTTGTTACCACTAATAACATTCACCTGCCAAATATGGTTCCATTTAGTTGATTAGTTCGCGAGATGCGCAGAATTGTGTGCAGAAACATGTGCTTCCAGAAAAGGGAGGGGCGTCGAACCATTATGGACATATTTATTACCCTTTAAAACATCCACATGCCAAATTCGGTTTCATTTGCTTGGTTTGTTCTTGAGTTGTGCAGAAATGTATGTTTCATTTGTATTGGACCCCTCCTTTCCAGAAGAGGGAGGGGTCTCAAACTATCATAGAAACCATTATCGGGACCAAAAACCCCCACATACAAATTTTCACGTCGCACATAGGAGTAAATGCGTTTAAAACCTGATCATAAGTGAAAAATTCAAAGTAAATCAACTTTGTATTGTAGTGTTTCATTTTGAAGTGTGATGTATGCTTGATCACTTGACAGCTCATCAACATCCAAAAGTTATGTTTACGGTCTTAACGAGAGGTTTGAACCGACCGCAATTCAACAGTTTTTTGTGCATGATAATGACGCTTTGATACCGTGAGCTAAAATATAACGTTCCGAAGATAAACAAGTGATTTTTAAATTAAACAACGATGGAGATTGTTAAAGAATGTTAATCGAACAGAAATGTGTACTTAGCATGTATGCTAGTCTCTCCAAATACCCAGGTGTTTGTCAAAATCAATATAATAAAACCCAAAATATTTGTTTTTATAAGTTAACTCAAAATGGGATAAGTTATGTTTCCGGCAAAATCCGGTTGAACGGCTTATATTACGTGAAAGTGCTAATATTTTTGGTTATAATGGTGAAGAAAAACCTTCCGGATGCTTCCGGTCTCGTGTTTTATCGCTATGTGAAAATAATCAAGAAATTCTTATTTTTTCGCTTCTTGGATAGTTGTAGCCTTGGTTACCCAAATGAAGCTTTGTCAAACGACTGAAATGTGTACTAAAAAGTCATTTCATGATAAATTCAAGTATTTGGATGAATTCTGACCCAACTTTGACTGAATTTATATTTCATTATAAAAAATTTCATCCATCACTTTAAGGTGGGTTACTCCATGTAAAAAATTATCCAAATCCAATTATTTGTTTTTATTATCACAAAATGATACGTTCTCAGTGCAAAAATTTTTTTTAAATAATTATGATCAGGTTTGATGTTCTAAGTGTTCCACTGTGCGTCGATCGATTCGGTAGTTTTCGAGCCTATATGGATCAAACAGACAGACAGACAGACCGGACTACATTTTTATATGTAAGGGAAAGTCGGTAAAGACGGACACCCTACGCAGTTTTTGGTATTAGTGAACTTCCTTAAAAGTTTTATGTGTTTTAGGTTTTTAAAAATATGACTACAAATTGTTGTTTTTTGACATGGTTGGGAAAGACGGACACCTGGGGTAGGTAAGATGGGCACTACGATGGTAAAGGTGGACACTCACAAAAGAGATGTAGTATGTTACGTATTCTTTTGATTTATGTGTTAAGTGATGGCCATACACTACTCTTCGTTATTAGAGTCCATCTATACACCACGTGAATAGTTTGGGAGGGTTGTTTATGATGAAGGTAAAAATTCACAACCTGTATGGCCTGTTCTAACTGCTAAGTGATTAATATTTGCTGGTTTCTCTCGGGGGTGTACTTTGTAAACATCTGTAGTACACAACCGATATTAAATGTGAAAATTCTTGGAAAATTCGCGTTTCCATCTTTCCCTACCTGTGTCCTTCTTGCCCGACCTGGCTGGAAATTTTTCAAACGATCGTAGCTCTCTATCGGAACATCGTAAATCTGCTAGATTTTTACTAGAAAACAGAGGAAAGACTAATTAAACACCTTACTATCGGGAATAAATGAAAACACATAAGTTTCACGAGTTTTTCATTAATTTTCGTGGAATGAAAATTACATCAAAAAGCGCGTTCACGAAAATATTCTCTGTTTTACTTACAAATTTGATAGTTTGCTTGCTGAAAACCAACAATGCATCTCAAAATTATTAACGCACTACAAAAAAGGTATTCGCATCACTCAACTATCGTAATACATTCTAGTTTGTGAAATATTACAAGTGTCCATCTTACCCGCAGTGTCCGTCTTTACCTACTTTCCCCTATAGATTACAACATCAATATTTTAGAACCTAAAGAGTGAATATACCTTTATTGGATTGAAGCGTTCATGTAAATCTATTTTTACAAATAAGAGTTTGAATGAGAAAGGCTGGGTCTGACCGCTAGGTGGATTAAATCAGGTTTTTCTAAAGTAGAGGGCTGCAAATAAAAAATCAAAATACAAAACTCGTTCCATTTTGGTAACACACCAAAAAAATTTCTGGTGCCAAGATCGAACCATGCGGTAAATTAACAGTTCCCTTATATGACTTTTTTACTTTTCAAGTTGTCTATGACGAACTAGATATTGATATGACCACCCGAGTATTTAGAGACATAGTACGGTTCTCAGTACTGAGAATCAAAATACCTCTCGGTTGGAGGATGTTGAGCTTAAATCGGTCAAACAAACAAGTAAACTAAAAAATTTGATTAAACATAATTGCTCGTTTTTGGCACATGTGTGCCAAAATTTAAACGAGCCAAAAGTAAAACGTGCTCAAGTCAAATTTTAGCCTGTAGTCTCAAAATTAAATATAAAACTAGCATAGTCCTACGTCAACTCCTACTCCTACTTTTTTCAAATCATCTACAAGGATCAAATTAACAATTAATAGCTGCAGTAAATTGTTTTACGGGAATGGCCTTACTATGATAGTGTGGGATGCGTCTGAATGATCTCCACAATTTTAAATCCGTTTGCTTCCCTCCAGAAACCCCGCAAGCACAAACCTAGTTGATAAAAAAACTCCTTTTTTGTTAATGGATTGGCAACCTATGGTGCAAACATTTCAATCGTTATGTGGGCACTCGACATAAAAGTTTTCCTGCTCAGGAAGCGGAAATTGATCCAACAGTCGAATATCCGTTCATAGAATGTCTTTCGACGAGTTCTTTTCCAATTTTTGTTTTGTCGTAACATCCATTCCATTTGCAAACCTTCGACGGTCGTTGAACATTGTTCAAATGCATGTCTATCTGCCGTGCCGCCACATTATTAGCGTGATGGCTTCAATAAATAGCTTTGTGTTGTTTACCAACATTGTTGTAATAATGAATTTCACTTTCATTCGGTGTCTCAATTTGCATGTTAATTTTTTGTTCCAAGCTTCTAAGACACGACTGTCTATTTTGTTTTACGGTTAGCGCTCGTTGCTGTATGAGCTTCAGAGGTTTTACATACAAATGTGAGAATAGGTGCCTCTCGATTGGATCTGTAAATTGAACTGAATTAACAAGCTGGATCGTTGCTTGTCTTGGCTATGGAACCATGTTTGTGTACTTCTCAAGAAAATGGGTATTTATTCTATTTATTTCTGTTTTTAGAACGGTAGAGCGAAATGTATTCATTACCATGCATCGTAGAACTCAGTGACGCAAAACCTAGTATATCCAGCCAAATTTTTTGAGTAATAATGAGTATTTGTCTGATTGAATCAAATGCATATAAACGCAAAACCCAACTGAGTAACGTTTACCGCGAAGATGGTTCCATAAAATGAGTCCGAAACGAATATAATTTGATTAATGATGTTTTGCTAAATTAGCATGGAAGATAAAAGTATCTTTGATGGAATATTTCTCAATTATACTCCTGACCCTCTTTGATGTAGCAAGAATATTTTTTTCAACCAACAACCAAAGTTACTTGTTCTGTTTTTGGAAGCTGTGGCATTCAGGCCCTGCTTCGGCTATTCAACATGAACGATAGAGTTTGGGGCACCGGCGAAAACAACATGACTGTTATCCTTAACAGACAAGGTCACGGAAGATAGATAACATCGTTAGACCTGTGACACAAAAGACTCAGACTGTCTGAATTGACGTTGTATGAAAAATAACGTTTGGTGTTGGCACCGATATCCATCCTTTTCCGACAAGAGCGATTCCACACAACTTGATGAAAATTTAATATATTTTTAACTGGTTATTTCCGATTTCAGTAAACCTTTAGACAGGTGTTTCTCTTATGTCAAGATATTGTTTGATTATTTTGGTTGTTCATAAAAAAATTCGAATGCATTTTCAAAAGAAAATGAGAATAATTCTTATGTTGAAATAAATTTTAAACGTATATCAGAAACAACGATTCGTTCGATTGAAATCGTGTCTTTGGCCATTTACGAATATTTAACAGACCAGAAGTGGACTTGAAACCATCGCATACTGGAAAAAATGAACCCAAATTCTTTAGCACCCAAATTGCATTTCTTATGTAAAATTGGTCAATAAATCGATTGGTGATATTTTCGTTATGTGCAGAACACGGGAAAGGATTTGTATTTTCAAAAATACGCAAAAATAGAGTAAAAAGGGGCAAAAAAATCATTCCGCGTGCCCTGCCCAAAATGAAACCATCACCAATCGATTTGTTGACCAATATTACATAAGAAATGCTATATTTCTGGTTGTTAGCCTAGCGGCGATTATTTAATGAAAATGTGGGTTTCGTTTTTTTTTTATTATTCTTGCTTATTTTCCGTCGGTCTATTTCCGCCACTGTTGTGGCCAATTACCGACGCCCAGGGAGGCGACTCCACACCCAGGTCCCTAACTCACGACCTGTTTATTAACGGACCGGCGCCAACGGCTTTACTTCCTCATGCGATGGAAGGCGTGATCCCAGAGATTTTTCGCCTCAGAAAATCTCCCGGTGTCGGCTAGGATTGAATCTAGACCAGTTTGGGTTGGTTGTGAGTGGATCACGCCACCTCACAACCATCGACACCTATGTCGGCGGTGGGATTCGAACCCAGGCGTCGAGCGTGGTTGGCGGAGACGTTACCAACCACACTAGGCCCCCGCTTCGTGGGTTTCGGTTTTTCACTAAATAATCGCCGCTAGACTGGCAACCTGGAATATAGTATTTCTTATGTAAAATTGGTCAACAAATCGATTGGTGATGGTTTTATTTTGAGCTGGGCACGGGAAATGGTCTATGTTGCCCCTTTTCACCCTATTTTCGCGTATTTTTGGAAATATAGACCTTTTCCCGTGCCCAGCTCAAAATGAACCTATCACCAATCGATTTGTTGACCAATTTTACATAAGAAATGCTATACTTCAGGTTGCCATCCCAGCGGCTTCTAATTAGTGGGGATTTGGGTTCATTTTTTCCCAGTGTGCATCGGGAGGTAATTCTCGTTTACTAAACATCCTCATGATAGCGAGAATAGCCATTGATGATCAACATCAAAGAAATAGTGAAAAGTTATGTAAAATTGAAAAAAAAGTTATGAAAAGTAAACTATAACTTTTAATGTCTTAGAAAAATTTTCGACGCGAGTAATTGTAAGTAATTTCAATAGTTACTTCGTTGATAGTATTTAATCGATCCATCAGTGTATTGACTTGGTCAATGAACCTCTCGGAATAATACAGCCGGTCAATGATAACTGTTATTTTGCTGGTTTTCTTCCTATTACTCTTGCACAGTTGAAAGATATTTTTTGTCATTGGACACGACCTGCTGGCAGGACTGGAATTCACCTCAGTGCAGACAGAGCCACACAAATTTGTACACAACACATTTGCCATCAAACAGTGTGTGCCACTCCCGATAATTCTTTTGTGTTCTCTTTTCCCCATTCGCTCTTTTGCATTTCTTTCGCAAAAAAAAATACGACTGAGTACTCTTTGTGCATTTGCCAAAATGTGCGATACCACACATTGTGCCTTTCTTTGTGTGTTGCTTGGGGCAATGATTATCCGATTTGACTAACGTGTGCAATAATCTATGTTATTTATATGTACGCTAATGCTGGTTTATGTTGTTTTTTTTTTAATTCATTCACTCGGCTCTCTTAATGTTGGATGTTTTTATGCGGTGTAATTATTCCATTTCCTACGCGGAATGTTCATTTTGGTGTAACGATTCTTGTATTAAATTTATTTTTGTTTTCGGCACTTCATTTGATTCCTGTCCTGAAATAATATTGGAACTAATTTTTAGTGCCGCTCGATGGGTTTTGTTTCAAAACCAAAAATGGTTTCTTCTCGGAAATAGCCGCGATATGCGTACATGAACAGTAGGGTGGCAATAGAAATCTACTTTCCGAATTTCGTTTAGGAGTAGGGCTCAAAAATTTGTCTTCGAAAGGAAGTCTCCATACTAAACTTCAGCTAAACTAAACTTCGGGAACACGTAAGCATTATTTTTTGACCGATAAAAAAAATGCACAGGTAGTTTATAAATTTGTCAATATCAAAAAATGTTTGATGCCAAATGTCTTGAAAATTCATGCAACGTCGAGATTTGGTGTTATCCAACGACTTTCTTGAAATTGAAAATTCTTGTGCTGCGGCCAGTGAACGTATAGGAAAATGAGACCTTCAAGTTTCGTTTAGCAGTAAAGCTCAACAGTTTCGTCTACTCAAAAAATGTTTTCAATTTTAGCATAATCGGACTCCGGGAAGAGATGGCTCGAAGCGGTCAAAGTTTCACTTTTCGACTGAGCGAAATTCTAAAATGCAACGAATGACAATTTTTTGCCATACAAGTCATTACCATCCAAATGAACAGTATCAGTAGTGAATGCATGTAACGCTTGTATATGAATACCGGGACAGTAACATGTCTGAACGTGCATAATATGTCCCAAGAAACACGTCCACGCCATTAAGAATCATGTTTGAATGAATTCTCAAAAATGTATATGGCCCTTGTACATTAGTCTACTACCCTCTTCTTCTCAACTTCTTCTTCTATTTTCCGAAATCCATTTCTTTCGGCTGAAAAATTTCGACAAATCAATTTCTTGGTTCTTTTTCTCTGCTAAGTTTTCTACTCGCAACGCAACGAAAACTGCTCAAACTGAAGCTCTTTGTTCTGACATAATGTGTCACAAAAGCTGCACAAAGTGTTGTTTACGTTCTTCCTCTCTTGAAATATTTCTCACTTGATGATATCTTTCATAGTTATTTCGTTTTCGCTCTTCCTCTATGCGCCTGTTGGTTGTCAAAATGTGTAGGTACCGTTCTCATTGTGCCTTGGCCTAAAATTAACACACTGAGCGCAATGAGTGTGCGAATGACAGCCCTGCCTGCTGGACCTTATTAACGAAACATTAAAACAGGACACGTGCCTATACATTTGAGGGAATCACCTGTTGTTCCTATCCCCAAGATTAGTGGGACGGATAAAGCCGGAGAATTCTGGCCCATTAATATGTTGCACACATTGGAGGATATATTAGAACTAGTTGTAAGCTAGTTGATATATTATTTAAATAGTAATGTTTTGCTTATTCCAGAGCAACCAAGAGGGTCACTTTTGTGTGTCTGATTTGAATCTAGTGTTAACGAAATGGAAAGAAAAAATCAAGGCTGAATTATTTTTGCGGTGTTTTTGGATACAGAATGCGCTTTTGAAACAATTTTTAGGCCCTAATTGTCCAATAGCCCAGCTGGTCTCCAGGTAAAATGCTAGCTGCAAGCTAGCAAGCTAGTCATCTTAGGTTAGAGACTCAGCTCGAAAGAGAGGAAGTCTGTGTATAATAAACAGAAGTTTCGAATCGGAATGCGGCACCAAGGCTTCGCTTGCTCTTATGGTTACAAACATTGGAGCGCTTTAGTATTGTAGGGACAGCAAACAAATGGCTTGGAAGCTGTTTGTGAGCTAGAACCCCAGAAGACTCGATTCAATGCTTCTGAATCAGATTTCGTTGCTAATACACTTTGTGTACCGCAAGGAAGTATCTTTAGGCCCATTTTGTTTATAATTTATACCAGTGGTTCTCAACCTAACGGATTTGTTGTTTAATATTGCTCTGAAAACATGACTGTAGCAATGAAACAAACCATAGTTCAATTTGAAACCTGAGCTAGACTACCTCTACATGGTCTACCACTACTCTCTTTCACTCTGCGAGAAACATTCCAAGCCAGGGGATACAATTGATTTGAAAAATATCGCCAAGGGGTACGCGGACAAAAAATACTACAGAGTATACAGCTCTAGGGGTTGTATGAAATGGTGACGTAGGACAAATATAAATATTGATTTTAACTCTTGTTTAACATATTTCACTATGCCTGTTATATACCGTGTATCTAACACAAGTATAAGGGCTCCACTTGCTATCGTGTTAAGAACAAGAATGAATTAGAAATTTCTACACGCAGTATTTTGTATCGAGTTGAGTGTAGATTTTGGCAAAGAAGGTGGAGCGACGCAGATTTGAAAAAGAGAAACGAAACAAAACTCCTTCAATACTACTGAGTTACTGTCATGAGCACCAAAAGAAAATTTTTGCTTTTTTGATACTAAAATTACCCTCGTTGTAGATTAGCTAATCTGCGTTATCGATATTGGAACGATAACGTTGTTCGACTGGGTGCAAAGAAACAATTAAACCGGAAAATCACACAATTTAGCAGTGAAATTTCTTGAAATGAGGGTAATATCTTGCTGCGATAAACTGTTCATAGGAAACACTACCGTTTACCTTTGGTGCCCTGGTCGTTATTGGGAAAATGATTGTTGAGAAATACATGAAAATTTCACACTAGTAGTAGTTGCGAAAATTCTCATAACTCTTGTCTTCAAGCATTCATAGTTCTGAAAAGAACTGATTCCATAATTTTTAAATAGAAATGTGTGCTACACAAAGCTGATAATCGCACCACCGGTAGCATCGAATGTTTTGCTTTGCCGCACATAATTAATTTGCTCTCCGCTCTGCCCTCCGGTAGCTGTATCAGCAAAATATCCTGCAGCATACAATGGTACCAGTTGCTGTCGTATGCAAAATAAAGGTAAGGTGTTCCGCAGTGCCTGGAAGTTGATTCGTGTGCAGCTCTCGTTTCCTAATGTCGCGTACCAACAACAAAAACCAAATAATGTCGCGTAACAGTCATACTCCACTCGCTATCGTGTGACGGACAAGAATAAAGCTGAATTTCCTACACGCAGTTTTTTGTATCGAGTTGAGCGTAGATTTTTGCGTTGAAGGCGTGGCCACGCAGTCTCGTGGAAGAGAAACGTAACAAAACATTATGTTGAGTCAGAATATGTAGGCAGTGGAGTTCATTCCCTCCATGTTATTGTTAAGCGTGCTCGGGAAGCAAGGCAATAGCGAGGAAAATGAATGGGAAAGCTTGACCTTGGAACTTTTCACCTATTTTCACCATTAAGCGGTAAAGCAACAATGTTAAACATTATATCAAACAATTGTCACACATTTTGTCTATCCACCGACACATAAATGACTAAGATGCATTAAGTCGTTCGCTTGCGTAGTCCTACGTCAAAAGTTGAGAACCGCTGATGTATACTAATGACACATTCTCTGCGAAGCTACACCAACAAACCAATTTTTGAAATGCATATTTCAGCAATGTAAATATTTTTCTTAGATCCTATAGTGTTTGAACCTTCAAAAAACGTAAATGTCAAATTTATAGTGTTTAAAAAACTGTAGAAAACTAATTGCAAAGTTCAAGTAAAATTAACAAGTTGAAGGCGTGGCCACGCAGTCTCGTGGAAGAGAAACGTAACAAAACATTATGTTGAGTCAGAATATGTAGGCAGTGGAATTCATTCCCTCCATGTTATTGTTAAGCGTGCTCGGAAAGCAAGGCAATAGCGAGGAAAATGAATGGGAAAGCTTGACCTTGGAACTTTTCACCTATTTTCACCATTAAGCGGTAAAGCAACAATGTTAAACATTATATCAAACAATTGTCACACATTTTGTCTATCCACCGACACATAAATGACTAAGATGCATTAAGTCGTTCGCTTGCGTAGTCCTACGTCAAAAGTTGAGAACCGCTGATGTATACTAATGACACATTCTCTGCGAAGCTACACCAACAAACCAATTTTTGAAATGCATATTTCAGCAATGTAAATATTTTTCTTAGATTCTATAGTGTTTGAACCTTCAAAAAACGTAAATGTCAAATTTATAGTGTTTAAAAAACTGTAGAAAACTAATTGCAAAGTTCAAGTAAAATTAACAAAAAACAAGCGTTTTTGGTTACATATTTTTTTAAATGGTTACAAATGATCAGGAGTATGTATTTATAATACATTTTTTATATTATATGACTGTGGAATAAGTGTTTTATTTGATGCCTAAAGGGTTTTGAAGAGAAATTTCAAATATGTTGATATTAGGCCAATATGAAAACAGGGGTAATTTAGCGTTGTAACGTCACGAAAAAAGTACAGTTTTTTTCTTCATGGGAACTCCTTACATTTAATCAAAGTAATATTTTGTTTTCTCTTTATACTCAAAAATACCTTTTACTTGATACTAAAAGATCGCAGCTAGGTTGAATACAACTTGAGTTACAACCGGGTTTAGTTTGCGTTGTAACGTCACAAAATTTTTTTCTCCTCTTATATAATATTCGTCCATGTTTAAAAACATACTTGATGCGTCTAAATTTGTTCACGTTACATCTGTCATACAACAGAGAATAAATTTTGTAAAATGGAATAATGTTTTTGATTATTAAACTGTGGGTCATCCATGAGTAACGTTACATTCGGAAAAATTCCAATATTATTCTATTATATTGTATTACAATGCATTGCGTGAGGGGGGATTGAAAATTGTCAACTTCCGCGTTACGTAACATGCGAATGTTCCCTAAGGGAAAAACTATTGACGCAAGGTAACCGTATTAATGGAATGAATACTTCGTCCGCATCGCTCAAGCCAATCTTCCGAATGTGATGGTTATCGCAATTACGGGACGTGACATCACCACATTTAAAGATGAGAAGAACATATTTGAACGTCCAACACCATATCGTGGAACAAGCCAGCTATTTATTTTTCGGGCAAGGCTAGATGTTTTTCATCTTCATCTTCAGCGGCAAAAATGCAGTCGAATTTTCTTAAATAAGTAGTGTGAGTTTTAAAAAACCAAGGAAATATTACGGGAGCGAAAAAAGCTAAAAAGCGGCACTTTTGTGTTATTATTATAAGTTTTGACAGGTTTTTTGTATTTATTGGAATTAAGGACACATTTGTAAACTTGTTTTTAATATAAATGCTGAATAAACTGCTAACGTACCCAGACATTGTGAAAAAACTACAATAAAAATAAATTTAATATGTTTTACACATAATGTCATATAAGACACTTTTAAGATTATATATGATACATGTGTCACTTATGAAAAGAATTGATTTGATCATAACTCACATTCCTTCACCGAAAATCTCCAAGTTTAAGTTTGGTTCCGCATTCCCAATCATGGATAACCCCACAAACCAAGTGCATAAAGTAGCAGTAGAAATATAAAAAATCAGATATTGAACTATCTCTTATGAAAATGTCTAAGAAATATGTGATAAATAATGGATATCGACTAATTCATATTTTCGTGACGTTACAACGGAGTGAGAATACCCCTTGCTGAAAAATGAGCGTTGTAACGTCACGAAATATAAAAGCTTCTCAAATATAGATGTTACCAGTTATAGGCACTCTAAACATGGCATTTTGTTCGATTATTATTTGTTATCAAATCGTGGAAGAAGAAATTGTTATAAAATTCCAAACAGAGCAGAGTTTTTGACTTTTGTAATAAAAGTCCCGACACCTCAATTTCTCGCGCGTTGTAACGTCACGCTACATTCTCACTCCCCAAGGTAATATAGACAAAGTAAACAAATATCTTATACATCATTCTTATAGGAAATCTTGTCTACTTTCCGAATCTGTAATAATATCAAAGGGTTTCATGAAAAAAATACAAGTTAGAATTAAAATGATGCCAACAGAATAGTCAAAACGTTGTAACGTCACGGTAGAATGTGTCTAATGATTAAAAGAGTGCGATTGAATCAAGCAATAGGGCCTGCTTTGATTGGCTACGCGCGAGTACCAATGCGCATTCGTTGAGAGAGGCCTTCAGGATTGTGTTAGCCGAGATCGAAGGCGTATCATCGAGGGACTCTCTCCACACCACGAACCAAGTCCTTGGCCTCCGACGGTCAAGTCTCACGTCCAACTTGCCAGTATCTCAGACAGACTTGCGGTGGTCGGCCAACCTGCTGGACGTCCGTAGACGAAGACAGCCGCATCGAGGTTGGTAAAAAAATAAAAAACTAAATGGGCCCCCGGGGTTTTACGGGCAGACATGCAGAGTTTCTTGGATGACTGCCACTTCCCGGATAGGTGGAAGCGACAGAGATCGGTCTTACTTTCGAAGGCTGGAATACCGACAGGAGACCAATCGGCAAATAGGCCTTTCGGTCTGCAGGACACCTTGCATTAGAGGATTATCCTTAACAGCCTGGTAAAGTACACGGAGGGCGTACCAGTCTGGCAAGCAACCAGTTCGGTTTCCGGGAGGGTAAGTCCATGCTGAATGCTATCCTGTCCGTCACCAAGACGGCGGAGGTAGCACTCTAGCGCAAGAGAAGGGGCATTCGATATTGCGCAATCTGTATACTCGACGTGAAAAATGCGTTCAGTAGTGCCAGCTTGGACTCCATAGCGCTTGCGCTCAGGAGCATCCGAGTATCGGTGTCGCTGTACAAGATTCTGGAAAACTACTTCCAGAATAGAGTTAAGTTTACAACACGGAGAAGAGTTAGAAGTGCGTTCCAATTACCGCAGAAGTACCACAAGATCCTATCCCTCGGTGTTGTGGAATGTCATGTATGACGGTGTGCTGAAACTCAAGTTCCCTGTAGGAGTTGCGATCGTCGGCTTTGCAGACGACGTAACGCTAGAAGTCTAAGGTGAGTCGATCGAAGAGGTCGAGTTGACGGTCGCGGACTATATACCAAAGGTCAAAGACTGGAAGCACTTCAGGAAACTGGAGTTAGCGCAACATAAGACGAAGTTAAAGGTTGTGAATAATCGCAAATCGGAGCAACATGCAGTGATCATGGTCGGAGACTGCAATATTACTTCAGAACGATCTTTGAAGCTCTTGGGGATTATGATCAACGACATGCTAACATTTGGGAGCCACGTCGACTATAGGATAGCCTCATCGGCTATTACAGTACTATTCGTTAAAGCTCAGCGGTGTGTGTCAGTAAGCGTAAACTTCTTGCCAGCGTGAGTGCTGGGCCAATGTGGTACAGACCTCTAGGTACTAACAGTTAGTGTGGTAAACTGGAAAATATCTACAGGCCCATGTGCCGGAGAGTTGCGAGTGCATACCGTACAGTGTCATACGACGCAATCTGGGTTTTGTCCGGCATGATGCCTATCAGCATAACCATTTAAGAGGACAAAAAATGCATCGACCAACGTGACACAAGGGCAATACGGGGAACAAGAAGGTCATTCTCGATGTCTCGATGGCAGCGGGAATGGTCCAATGCCACGAAAGGTAGATGGACGCACCGACCTATTCCGAAGTTATCTGGTCGGGAGGCACCATGGTGAAGTGAACTTTCACCAGACACGGATCGTGTCAGACCATAGTTTTTTCAGGTAAGTGTGCATAAGTTCGGACATGCGGGGTCCCCCATGTGTCGTGAGTGCGTGGATGCGGAAGACACTGCTTAGCACGTCTCCTTTGTATGGCCACGTTTTGTATGTGCAACATGATGGCAATGAGCGGGCTAGGCACTACTCCCTAGTCCGGAGGATGTGCGATGACCCGGACATCTGAAGTGCGGTTTGTGCAGCGCCTCCCAGATTGTCCTGAAGCTAATCGCCAGTTCCCAGGTACCCGATCAGAAAGCCAAAACAAAAGTGTAACAGAAGCTGTTAGTTTGTTATGAGTAAAACATTTCAGGATGTGTTTTAAATTTGATCCCGTTAGGTGTTGGTGTTAAAGTAACGGAAATTTTAACAAGAATGACTCTACTAGTATCAAACCCATACCAAATTTTGTTACCAACGTATCAGCTTTCTAACAAAATATGATAGCATATAGAACACCATAATAACATTCGCTGTTAGAAACAGCAAGTTTTGATAGAGATGAAAAATTCGCTAAACTTGTTTCAGAGCAACTTCTTTTCAGGATTTGTTGTTATAACTCATTCAGATTCTATTAAGTTATCAAAAGCATACGGTAAAATACAAAATCGTATCAAAATATGTTATTTGTATCTTACGTTGATAGAATTTTGTAATTTTTCAGTTATGCTCTTCTGATCGGGTAGTTAGCCAAGAGGTTAAAAGAGTGAAGAGGGCCACTCTCCGACGTAATACTTAACCGTCGTCCCGGGAAGAGTAGAGCTGAAGATTGGAGAGGTTTTACTGGGTTCGGAACTTGTCGAGTAACTATCTTGGGGAGTGTAACTACCCCAGCATCACTCTCCTAGTTTCATCACCACACTCTGTGTTTTTTCTCATGTGTCTTTCAGTAGATTTTCCCGCCACCTTGGAAAAAAGCACATACATACATACACTTAAAAACTCACACACATATACATGGCTATATTCATTGTTTAAGTAATTCGTTTTAAGGATTTTCCAGACGTTCTTTATACGTTACGTTACGTAATAATTGGATGTTACATGTTGATTTGTTTATGTTACATGTTACATGTTTATTAGTAAATTTCCGATTACGGAAGTTTATTTTGGGTTATGAAAACATTAAAAATCTTGCTCCGATTCCACACACACTTAAAAAACGAGAATGTACGTGAAATCAAAGTTAAGTTTTGTTCAGTTCACCCTGGTTTTGAAATTTAATAGTATTTATGCATCAACCTTTTAATTAAGCTACTCCGGTAAGTGATTACTCTTTATCACAAAGTCACGGCAGTGCATTATAATGGCACTGGGATTACTTGATTGAAAAAAAAGAAAAAAGAAACATACAAAATATTCCATTCAGTAAGCTATCGATGGATATCGCTTAAAGCAACTCCGCATCTTTAATGCACGGAATAACCTATTTTAATTCAATAATATTAAGGTAAAACAGTTCTAACACGATTATCAGACCGAAAACCAATAGTTCTCCGAATACACTAAAGTCGCTTTTTACGCGGGGGATACGTGCCGCGTAAAAAAAAAACCGCGTAAATTCCAGAATCCGCGTAAAAAAAACCGCGTAAATTCCGGAATCCGCGTAAAAAAAACGCGTAAATTCCGGAATCCGCCTTAAAAAAACGCGTAAATTCCGGAATCCGCGTAAAAAAAGCGTAAATTCCGGATTCCGCGTAAAAAAACCGCGTAAAAAGCGACCTTAGTGTAATCTAGTCTGCGGATAATCGAGTCCGATGTGTATTTGGCCTATCCAAAAGAGATAACCCTTTTTCGAAAAACCAACCTTTTTTAATTTTCCAATTTTTGGCAAAAATGACAAACAGTGGTGGAAAAAATGAAAGGTGTGAGCATTGCTTATAAACTCATCTGAATTTTAACCTATAATGTATGAGGCATATTTTAACGCAATATCTATGTTAGATTGCTTATAATGTTTTTTTTTTTTATTTTTGTAAAATTCTTCCAATGCGAAAGAAGTTTTTCTGGTAGGACGAGCACGGTATTTACAATCATTCATACCTTCACTTTTACCAATTTCAGTATTCGACGGTCATTTCTAGAACTAGTTTTCCTTTTCACCCCCGTGTTTTTTATTTCTTTCGGTATTTCATAGATTTTTCAACTATATTCTGTGAGCAGCCGATGGTTTCTGTCATTTTTTTGGAAGTTTTACCTTCATATTGTAGTTTTCGATCAACCGTTTTGTATCGGGGCTCGAAAGTTTAACGCGACTTTTACCGGTAGACCAAAAGCAAAATTGTAAAACCAACTTATGAAATATCAGTTTATCAGTGCAGACATACTGTATCCACTCACAGAAAACCGTGAATCAATATTTTTCAATAAGCAAATTGTACCGCCAGTCACGTCACGATGTATAGTTTACTTTACACCTATTATTTTTTCCATTTAAAATATTGATCAATGGAAGTGTTTTAACGCTCACGGATAAAATATCATGCATTTTGACAGATAGCATCATTCTATTCATTGCCCATAACATAAGCAATCTCACACAAATGTTGTGTTTGAATATGTCTTATACATGATAGGTTAAAATTCAGATGACTTTATAAGCAATGCTCACACCTATTATTTTTTTCATCACTGTAAATGCATCAACTGTTTTTTTTTAGAGTTTCAATGTCTCATTCATTCCAAAAAAGTTTTTTGCTCCATTGTTCCGAGGTTGTTTTGCACTACACTGTCTATTTATCATATTGTTGGTTTCGCGCAACACTGGCACCACACAAAAATAAAAGTTTCGAGCGTTTAAAAATTAGCAACGAAAATTCATTTAGTATTTCCAAAAAAACCTTTATAGTTTTATATTTCATATCCTCAATAAACAGTTTTGGATCAATTACGCTTATATTATAAGCATGTTGTGCAAGTTGAAACCTTATTTATAAAGAAAAAGTTGAAAAGTTGAAACCTTATTTATAAAGAAATTTCAAATTGTACTGCAAGGTACTAATGTATATTCTTTTCGAGTCTAAAAATCAATAATCGAAAAATAAAGAAAACTGTTTACTCATCTGTACAAACCATCCCATAACATTGAGAGGGAAAAAATACAAGGCATGAGAAGAAAACAAAATTAGCATGTTTTGTTTGCATGCGGATAAGGAATTAGGCATCTTTTCTAAAACCCTTAGTCAAACAAATCATAGCAAAAGTAATAGTGTTATGAAAATAAGAAGTCTGATTGCTCTAGTTGCCAGCAAACGTTTTTCTTAGTGTTATTGCTGTGGTTTAGTGGGTCTCTCGGTTAGAAAAGATCATGCGTATGATATGAGAACTAATTGCAAAAAGTTTTTTACGTTCAATAAGCGGAAAAGCAGTGTTCAGCAGGTTTATAGTAAAACTGGTGAAGACTTCCTGGTGTTTGGTAAGAGCTGACTCTGACTAATGAATGGAATCCATCTGAATGGTACTTATTTTTCGCTTCAACTGGATAAAACAGTAGCAGAATTACCGCATAATTTAATAAAGACGGCGCTGTGTACCTAATTATCACACCTTTAATCGAAAAATGATGCCACATTGGTAATGGTTGTTTACGGATTATGAATGCTCCTGCTTTGAAAAGCAATACAGCAGATGGTGTTCGCAAAAATGAAAACAAACGACGAAATTGATAAAATATATTCAAAATTTTCATACGGTTGTGTTTGTTGAATGATTTAAAGAACTATCGTTACTAGTATTTGTTTGTCGTTGTGGATTTATACTGGATTCAATCTGGATCGATCAGTGAATAAAACAGAGATTATTGTGGATGCTGTTAGCAAGTTTTATGCCAATAATGTTGCTTCTTACATTTGAAACCGGCATTTCAAAAATTAAATAATTGCTTCTTTTCCTAAATTATCTCACTTCAGTTTTAACCTGATTTGTTTCCCATTAAGCAGGCAACATGTTACGTAAGAAAACGTAACGTAAACATGGAATAGCCGCAAATAGAGTGTTAATTTTCTAGTTATTTTCTGCCTCGTTACGGTACGGCCACCTGTCGATACGGTCTCACCCAATGCAGTATAGGATATATCATCGGTACGGTGGTTGGAAAATAGGTCAGAGTGTTTACAAAATTTTGGTATTTAGCTACTGACGTTGACTTTATTGAAACTGAAAACCGTTTCCGTGACGGTCGCCTCGACAGTTGAAACGGTAATAAGAAGAAACTGTACTGGGATTGTATGCTGTATGATTGTATGATGTATGCTTACCATGCCATGCTATGTTCTGACATTCCGTTAGATTTCTTGACCAAAAAGAAGTCATCTTTTTCTTGAAATTCCATGCATCACCGTAAAACGACCTAATATTTTTCCCCATTATTAAAGTCTATTTATTTCCTTTCAATTGCAGATTGATCTCACAATTACCGATAGAACAACAAACCGTCATTGAAATTGAGTCAACTTCAAGGAATTAGTGGTATTACTACCTCTAGAAAACCATTGCAGTTTTAATCACCTCTATTCCACCGGTTCCGGAATGTGACAACGGAGAATGAAAATGACTTGACTGACCATATTGAAGGTAGGACCTTCGAATTTGGAATTCGACCAGGCAAATCACAAGTACAATTAAACTTTTAACAACAAACAAACAAAACAATCTTTGTCTCTCGTCGTCGTTGGAACTTCTAGAATAAATTGAGGTTAATCTGAATATAAGCAACTATGGGCACAAACTTGAAAAATACCTCCGTGCGGCTACTGCATACTTTGGCCACCCTGCTAGTAATCTATACTATTCCTGCGGTGCTCTGCAGTAGCTCTAGCCATTTCAAAAGCATATCGAACGCAACAATCATATCCACAGACACAGCCATTCCCACGAAAGTTCCGACAGATCAGTCCAGTGAACTGGAGGAATTCGAGAGCATTGTGGAAAGCTACGTGAACGACGCGTTGGATCGTAATTATAAGGCAATACTAGCGGGCATCACGGCGTCCAATGAAACCCAGGATGCAGCAATTGATGCCGGCACGAGTGACAAAACAAAACGCAGTTTTGGACCTTTCAATCTATCGGAGTTCGATCGGAAAATTATCAACGGAGTAGCACATTTTATCGATCAGCGATTTCTCGGCAGCAGTATGAGCAACGGTGTAACGGCCCGGGCTGTGCATACGGGGCGGCTGTTCTTTTTCAAAGGTTAGTACTGCTATTAAGTATTGCTGGTCAAATGCATTAACCCATTCCCGGCGGAGAGAAATCAGTTCTTACTAGGGAAAGGGAATGAAAGCATGAAAGTTGCAAAATTTTCTTTCTTAATTTAAATTATTTTGAAACAATTCATTAAAAGTTATTTATATAAAAGACGAGACAGGCATTTTACACGGGCCGTTGCAAGATATCTTGGACAATAATAATTAGTTCGTTCTAGGAGACTGCAGTTCTTTCTAGAAAGCTTGAACCAGTTCAGCTCCATCGTAAATCGATTTCTCAGATCTCTCTTGAAATATCTTGATGGTTGGTTCGATTCGAAAAGCAGTTGGGGATGACACAGAATGTATCTGATAGAAAATGTCAACAAAAAGTATTACTTTTTCGCACAGTTACTGTATTATGAAGGGGAGCCCACTCAAAGCCTGTACCTAACAATGATATTGACTTGGATATGAGTGTATCTGCTTCTGCTGTACAGCAAACATACATTTGATTAAACTAGTGAGAATATAATATCGTTGTTTGCGTATGTGAGGGTAGCAACGTAATAGAGCATATTATTTGCTCTTTTCTTGTACATTTTGTGTCGTCAGGTCTAAAGAGCAATTTTATAAAAATTAAAGTCCCAATTTTCACTTGTCATTTTTTATTTGACTGAAAACTGATGTTCGTTTGGGGTAAATATTCCATTTTTTTATTGATAACTATTTTTAAATCACGGCTAATTTGTGTGTTTTGGTGTATATGGTGTATATTTTTTTCGGAGTGATAAAAGCATTATTTATAAATTTGCTGCAAACGTCACACCGACCAAACAAACAGTTCTGACTCTAAAAATATTTGTAGTCCTCAATACCCTTTTTTCAAAAACCCTTCTCACAAATCAGTCGTGATTCAAAGCACAAGCAAAAAATGACATCTTCAGTCCATAGGAACATCTGTGTGGAGTTTCAGTCACATTTAAAGAGGTAATTCAAAAAGGTTTCCCGTTTTTTCGTGGAATGGAATTGAAAGATTTTCTCAGAGCTAAAGGGGGCAGTTTCGGACAGAGCTTAAAAAAACAAATGGTGCAATTTTCAACCAAACTAAAGCTAAAAGTGAGTTGACTTTCTTTCCACCAACATCTATCATATAGTTTGATAGCTTTTGGTAGTTTATTACTTACGAAAACAACACAGTTCCATTTTTCATTCATGTTTTCAACCGTTTGAGCTTGATGTTGTAAGTATTTTTCTAATTTCTTTGTGAACGATTTAAAAATTCAAGTACACCACCTTAGTTCGTAACATATATGCAATGAAAACACGTGATAACATCGGGGAAACAAAGATCTTATTTATTAGATAAAACTAGGATTTGCCTTCGGATGGTGGTGGGGCACATTCGGACATCGTTCATGGGGCACATTCGGACACTTACCAAATTTGTGTTTGATTGTTGTTCATTAACAAATATAGATTTAGACTGATTCTCAGTCTAAACAATGGTTCGGAATTACAAAAAGAAAACCGATAGAGCAAGCATCAACGAAGATGAGCTGGGAAGAGTTTCTAACGGAACAATGTCTTTGAGACACGCTTCTGATACCTGCGTAATTGAAAGAAGTACCTTGGTCTGTCTTCTGAAAAATCACAGAAACGAAAAAACGAAAAAATTAGAAAGCTTTTCGTCCAAAAACTCATATCAACAAGTAGGGGTACTGGGGACAAGCCCGGCACTGAGGGTAAGACCGTCACCCCTAGGATTTCACTAGAAAACGCTAATTAACTGTATTTTGGAATATGTGATTGTTGGTATTTAAAATTTTAGACATTTCAAGACACATCGAAGCCACCGTGAAACGTCAAACGTCAAAATAATAGAAAAAACATACGCTTCTGCAGCTTATGCGTAAACGGATGTAATTTTTCGTGAGTGGAACTTAAGCTTTTATTCATTAGAAAAGACTAAAATAATTTTTCGTTGCTCTACAATTTATTGCCTGTATTGTTAGCAATCACAGGAAGTCGATCTGAGGTAAATTGAAGCGATAAATTTGTAGGAATACTCTTTTTAAAAAAATGTGTGCTGTCGGGGTAACACCGTCACCCAGTGAGTGGGGTAAGCCCGACATGGTCTGAGGCTAGTTGGATGTTACTGACACATATTTCTCAGCTATTACCGATGTCTCGCTGATAAATAAATTAATTAATCGACTTAGAACCATGCACTCAAGCTCTTCTGTGATTTATGAATGATTCCAAGGGTTATTAGAGGTGCCAAATGTACTGAATCAAGTCACAAAACTGACGGCTTTCCCGGTGGTATTTGAAACATGCTCCGGTGTGGTCAATGTGATCCTGGCTTCAATGAAACTAGTTAATAATATGATTTAAAGTGCCACATGATAGCCTTGCCGAGTATCAAATTCTTTCATTGTTTATACATAATGTTCACCGGAACTTGTTCCGACAATCTGCCCAGAACCAGCTAACCGACAACAACCAAATTCAACAGTAACATACAGAAATGTAAGATCTCTCATTCGGCGGCCTCCGAGTTCAGATTGGTTCAGTTAATTCGAGTTGATTCATGAGCAAATATAGGTGCCGGTGCTACCCCCAAGGAGTGCCGGTTTCACCCGCACTGATTGCTGAACGTCGTTTTTATCTTAGTTTCAAAACTTCACTATTCCTTGTAAAATAACAGTTTGAAAGTACTAAAAACCTTCATGTCTTGTAGAAAACAATCTGGGCAATGATTCTGTGAAAGAAATATAACAATATTCGCCATCAAGTGCTACTAAAGAATCATTTTCCTTAGGGGGCCGGGCTTACCCCCAGTACCCCTATTTACGAACGTGGAAGAAACATTTCTAGAGAAATATTTGATCGAAAATTCCCATATGAATCATGGATTGACGTACCGTTTGCCAAGGTGATTGGAACTTGTTTCTCAATGTTCTGGAACACTTGAATAAGGTTCCAGAAAGCAGCGTAAGTGAACCAGTTTTGCTGTTGCTTGATAATCACGAATGCCATTGTACTTTGAACCAATCAAATATTGCCGAGAAAATGGCATAGTTCTTGTATTCTTTCCCCCCTCATAGCCAGTTTGCTCGATTTTTATTTTATGAAATAAATTTGTAATAAAAGGATGAGTTTCGAAGTTTGCAAAGCATCTGATCTCAGTCTCTGTTTATATGGAAGAAATAGTTGAAAATCACAAAATTTTCATCAATCTAGAAAAGTTTTTCAACACTGTCTGAAAGTGCCCCAGGCCTGTCCGAAACTACCCCACACACGAGGCACACTCGGACAAAAAAGCAATTTTGAAAAAATTGAATAAACCAATCGAAATCGCATCATCGCACACTACTAACACGCTTATATGTGATTTGGTCCAAGCAACAGCCAGGATGAATTCAGATTTTTTAAAAGATAACAAAAAAATATTAAAAATCATGGTAGAAAAAGTATCCGAAACTGCCCCCCTCTTCCGTATCCATTCTGTGCGTGATGTCTTGGCGAATCTTAACTCAACCTACATGTAACTTTTTACGTTTTCCTCTCGATATCAAAATCCAGTCCCGTGCTCTTCCGTGATAACGATACGACCAAATCAGTGGCTTAACCGAGGGGATGGAGAGAGGAGGTATTTCAATAAAACTTTACTTTTACTTCATTTTGTGTAACATCATTATTACCTGATGAACAAAACTCCTCCAATAAACTCGGTTTATGGCCACGTTTCTCCAATCCCGCGGGCATCCAATGCTTACCAGGCCTTGCTTCCTTCAGTCTGAACACCTAGTTCGCTGTGCTCCTTTTCGCCGTGTACCGACCAATGCCAGTTTTGGAGGGTAGTTGTCCGGCGTTCGTGCAACATGTCCCAGCGTATCCGTCTTGCTATGACCACCTTCGAAATACTAGGTTCGCCAGCGAGTAGCTCCAGCTTTTAATTCATACACCGGCACGTCACTGCAGTGTGAGCAGGTAGACGAATTCGTCGACTCTATAACTTTACGGCAACGCAGCTCCCTTTCTTCAGCCACCTGATGGCATCCTCAACTTCGGCTATCATTGGAAGTGACATGTCTCCGTACTTTGCTGCATCGACGATAGCCGTCTTGGTCCTCTAACTGTACACCACATCAAGTATTCATCGAAGTGCTGCTTTCACCAGAATACTCCCTTCCTTATCTCGGTACATAGCGGCTCGCGACACAAAACCTGTGCGGAACGCGTTGAGTTTCTGGTACAACTTTCACGCCCCATGAGAGTGATTCAGCTGCTAGAGTTCCTCACCACTCATACCGTCGAATTTGTTTTGCATGCCCCAGGACGTTCTCCGCTACGCTGTTGATGGCTGTATTCACGGTGCTCCAATAGTCCTCGAGAGGGGTTTCAACCAACTCGTCTTCTTCGGGCAGCGATGTTTCGAGCAAATGCGCGTAGTTTTAAGCGACGTTGATTTGCCTCAGTCGCGCGATATTTTACTGTGGCCAGTGTTGCGAAATTTCGACACTGCAAAATAAAAATGAAACAACAGCAATTTCAATCTCACTCTCATCACACTGATAGTGATTGTCACCCTTATCAATTTTCAATGAATATCGTGTCAGTGATATAAATGATATGTCTTAATCGATATCGAAATCATTTGATCTGAGCAAATCCATTGCATGAAGTCGATGAAGTTGGTAAGCATCGGCATCCTCAACCGCATAAACAGCGCTAAAGTAATATAGCGTGTGCGAAATCACAGTAATGCTGCCAGTCAGCATTATCACTATCAACTGATTGTAGCTGAAAGTAATATTCACTTTCAGCTCGTTCGTGTTGAAGCTGATATTCGCAGTTGTGAAAATTTGCAACACTGTGTGGTGGGCGCCGGTATCGAGTGTTGTTGTTGTTACAATGGAAAATTCGGGTGCATCTTCACCATACGAGGTAGTGGTCCGAATCGGTGTTGGCGTCGGATTCTGACGTCGGTGATGCCCGGAAAGTGCCGACCACCTATGAATACGTGGTCGATATGCGATTCTGTCTGATTCGGTGATCTCCAGGTGGACCAATGTGGGAGGTTAAGATTCATAGAGCCAAATCGCGAGAAGTCTTTTTCATAAGCTTGCCTGAGGACATTCACAGGTCTTATTACAGGGCGCTGTTCGAGTAAGTATCATCTCAAGAAGATAGACAAACTTGATAATGATAAATGTCGCCTTTGTGGCATCTAAAGTGAAACATCAGAACATCTACTCTGCGATTGCCGAGTATTATTACAACGCAGGTTGCGTATCTTCGGTAAGGGACATATATTTGGAGGAAAGTCCCGGTGAGGTATTAAACTTCATTCGAAGTGCGTTGCCTAACTGGAATAAATGTGCAATGTAGCAAGGACATCAACTCGCCAAATAGTGATGTACAAGCTCGTACGCACTTAGAGTAAGTTGAAGCATACCACAATAGATCAAAAAATGGTCGCAGTGGTTTAGTCTTCTACAAGAGGAAAAAAATGTGGGAGGTTTTGCTCTAAAAAGGTACTACGTACGGCCATATTCTTGGAGGTTTCGGCCATCACCCGCTTATGCATCTCGCTCATCACGATAAATGTTGTAGTCAGCTCATGCGTATTGCCGCAGCTCTGGTAGAAGGTATGACCATCTCAGAACGTACGAGCCATATATTTCTTTCAACGCACCTCCTGCAGCTCTACGATGTTGAACTTACGGCTCTTCAATGCATCGGCAAGTTCTCGAGTAAGTCCGTTTTCGTCACCTGAATCTATACCGATTATTCTGGTTCGAACTTTTGGCTTTGGTGTTTAGAGTCCCGGTGCACTTAAAAAACGGTCGTTCAGCCAGTTTAAACATGGAGAACAGATGCTGTTTTGAAGCCGCTCCTAACATGGCGGTAAGACGCTCGAATGATATATCTAGTGAACCAGTAATGTACTATTTGGGCTATATAAGAGCCTAATTCTGCTTAAACTAACCATATTACTAGTGGATGGTCCGCAATAAACAGCAGCAGGTAGCAGCAGCATTGCGGCAGTAACAGAACTGGTAGTAGGGACCTCAACTGGCACTTCCTTTAATAAAAAGCTGCCATATTTTGACAACACATTAACATAAGGGGTATTGGCAAACAAAATCTATTGAACGTAAAATTTTCAGTAACAGCCTTCCACTATGTTATCAGAGGCATATCTTATTTTCGCTGTCGGGAATCTCACAGAGATGCGATCAGCATCAAATCCGATGCACAATCAAACAACAAGTTGTCCTGTTAAAGACAAATGCATACTTAATTGGAAAGTTGACATTTTCTCGTTAGTTATCAAAATGTTGGATCGGTTATAAATTCGACAAATATTTCAATGTTTCAACATGCACAGAATTTTCTTTTCCTCTCCTTTGCGTAAACATCTTTTGTTATCTGCTTCCAAACGACACCAAAATTTGTACTCGAGCCTTGAAAATTGTCAAGTCCTAGTTATGCGAATAACTGTACTATTGAAAATGGTCGAGCCTTGTTGAAACACAGATTTCGATTAATCTGATTGGTCGCTCAATTATTGCTCTCCCTAACACGGTCGCCAGAAATAAATACCTTTTAAAAATATTAACCTAAATTCTTAATATTCACTCATACAATTCATAATTCTCCAATTTCTCCAATGACTCAGCTCAAAAAGGACTACTTGAATAACAAGATCTTATCGGCTTATTTACTTATTTACTCGACGTTCCTGTGGTTACATCGCGCAGTAACGTCCCTGTGTTAACGAAATCTAACAACAAATTGTCCTTTTGAGGTCCTTTTGAAGAGTTATTTTTTTCTTGTTTTGTGCTAGAATTAAAAGCGAAATGTCATTTTAATCTGCATGCACTCCGACTGTGGAAAATTGTTTGCACCGCTTAGTGTTTGTTTCATTTCTATTTAGTGATGTCGTATTTGTATTTGCAAATCGAAATTCGGCAGCACTTCAACTCCTATTTGGCACGAAATTTTCAAAAATATTCAGTACAATAATGTAATGTAACAAACATTCTACGTTAACCTTGTGGTCATGGCTTTGCACAGAAACTCTTCTGATTTTTTATTTTCATACCTCAACCACACTTCGCGCTCTAGATTAAAAATTTGTCACTCTTACACACACACATCCACGCAATGTGCGATGTTGTGTTGTGTTGTGTCATTGATTTAGGTTGCTCTCTCTCAACCTGTCTCTTTCTTCAATATTCTTCTGCTCTACATTACTACTACATCACCAACGAGAAGTTAAGCGCTCCAACACATAGGGGAACTGCTCCATTATTCATCTCATTAAGCCGATATTCACGAAGAATGCACGGATTAAACAACAAATTTTCATGAAATCATGGAACACATAAACAAAATACGCTTACGTGCTCTCATAGAATCGTTCAGTATTGTATATTTAGTAAACTTAGCTAGATTTATCCTGAATTTTGTAAAACAAACCATTTTGCACAACGCTATTCATCTTTTCATCTAAATCTAAAAACTCAAATCACTGCTCAAATATTCATCTTACGACGCCCCCATATTCATCACACTGCAGTGCACTGTTCATCATGAATGAATCACATTATCATGAACGTAGCCGCAGCCCGTCGTAGTAGGTTACCTAGATATCCGCTGTAGTTGTTTACGTGCAAATATGGTAACCTAGGTAACCACTGCAGTGCTGTCCATTTACGTCAATTATGTCGGAATAATTCAACATTTTCAGTATGATTTGTTTGTATTATCAGAAACTGATTTGGCAACTTTTGATTTTCTTCAAGGCAGTGAAAACAGATGAAAATACATACAGTTGAAATTTAGGAGTTGTAGAAATTCATCTCATATATTTCTGCTAATTCAAGCTGGTTTTTAGAAATTTGAGGTGAACGTTTCAAAGAATCAAGTATTCTTAGTGTAGTGAGTGTTTTTTTTTAGTGATTAAAATGAAAAATGATCCGCTAGTGATGAGAAAAACTTTGGTTGGCTGCTGAACGAGTCCCGTTGTAGCCGTACAGAACAATGCGTGAATTTTGTTTTCTGAGGTAGGTGATCGAAATAGATGAGTTTTCGAGTGCAGATGCTTGACTATTAAATCAAATTTAGAGCTTTTAGGTGAGTTTTTGAGGATTCTACTTCTTGAGAAATCTAAAGTGAACTAAGAAGAATCCATTCCATGGATTAGCAGATCGTTTAGTTAGAAAATATGCGTTTTTTCTATTTTCAATTGTGTTTTCATGTTGTATGAGATGAATATATGGAGCAGATCCCTTATTAGTTAAAATATGTATCGACCTTTGTTACGTGGGAAACATTTTCACATCAATTCGAAACTTGCAACAAAGCTTATCGTGAGCTGCGTTATTTTGAGAGATGAATTTATCACAAAACAGATAACGCAATATGGACATCAGATTTTTTAGAAAAAATCTGGTTCTGGAACTGATGGTAAGTGATTAAATCATGTAACTGAGGCAGAATATCGTTCGAGTCATTTCGGGTAAACGCACATGAGACGTTCGCTATTATTCGTTAGAAAGTCACTAATTTGTGCGTTCGCATTGGAGTAACAAAAGCTTTGCCAAGAACAGTAAAACGCCAAAGAGGCCTTCAGAATGCTACAACAAGAACGTGCGAGTAGTACTACCGGGATAAAGCATTTCCAGAAATTTCAGCAGCATTGGGAAACGTTGCTCCCATTCCAATCACTTTTGAAGTACCAAGAGCTAGTACCAATTGAAAAGCTTGCACGATTTTACAATTTTGATTCACCTGACCTGGCTGAAAAAGTACTCCTGTGGCGTCAAACTGTTCTGAAACTGAAGCCTAAGGGTTCTATTGAATTGTACAAGAGCTGTGATGCTGAGTTGTTGCCAATACCAATCTTTAGCCGCCTACTGGAGATTATGGCCACACTCCCAGTTACCAGGTGCACGTTCCTTTCCATCGCGTCATATCAATTGCAATTGTTGACTGTCTCAATTGACGGAGATACTGACGCATACTATGACACTTTCTTTTTCTTCAGTATGTCTTTGAAAATTAGCACTGCATCATGCCATTTGATGATAGTTTTCTCACAACGCAAGATGTAATTGGAACGGCATTGACATCTTAAAATACGTCACGCAAGTTCCGATCAATATTCCGGAGATTTTTCATGCTGATCATTTCTTTCCTTTTGAAACCCTACTGCGTCAAAAGGAAGGTAAGAGATTTCGCGTTGGTTTCATTTGACTCACAAGGTGCTTGAAATTGAAACAACTGTTTTTCAATCAAAAACGACGGATCACAGTGTCACTATAACCTGATAATTATTGACAATTGAAAATGACTTTGCCAGGCTCTGATTGGACATATGTCTCTAAAATGGTCTTTGTTTTATATAGTACCTACAAATAAACGAATGTAAGTTCAAAATTAAAATTAGATTCATGTGGTTTTAATGAGAATCGATATTAATATTATTTTTATTAAACCTCTCTTCCTCTAGTACGAAATTTTGGCTACACCACCGGAGCGAACTATCAACTAATTGGAATAGAAGATAAAGACTATTGGCTCCGTAGAGCCGTGTCGAACAAATCCACTTATTCACAGAAAACACACATAACAATCAACCATTTTGGTTTAATTTTATTATATTTCGTGTGAAGCAAACTTTTATATCCGGAGTGATTTGAGATTTAGGCGCAACTGGCAAAAGATAAAGATAAGATTGGGGAATATCAGTATGAAAACTTGAAGGTACATTTTCAAATCGTAACTTTAAAGGAAGTGACTAGCATTACCATCAATACCAAAAATCGACGTAATTGTTATTGTAGTTGTAATTGTAATTGTTTATTGGACATAGGCTGTTAGCCCGTTACCCCTCTTAAATCTAGATACAATACATGTTTGCGTTTAAGTATATTGCTGATTTCTTAAGTATAATTTGAGTCTTCTTCGAATTACTTCTGAAATCATATTTACAGAGATTACATCCTGCAGTTCATTGAACTCGTTCATAAATCTGCTGGTGGGTTCGTGTTGTGTGTAGTTCCTCGTTCTCAATGGAGGATCAAAGACCCTCCAACGACGAAGAGAAACCGGGCTTTCGTTGAAATTAAGTCGGTCCAACAGGTAAGAGCTTTCAATCCGTCCACTGAGTATGTTGCAGAAAAACACAATATCTGCGATCTTATGTCTGCTACTAATTGTTTCAAAATCTTCTAGACAGCAAAGGTTTTTCGTATTCGGGTAGTTCGTCATTCCATCCAAGGTGTCTTAAAGCAAATTTCACGAATTTACGCTGAACTGATTCAAGTCGTTGTTTTTGCATGCCATACTTTGGTCGCCAAACCACACTCGCGAAATCCAGTTTTGTTCTGACAAGACTGCCGTAGTTTGCAAGAATTGCATGAGGGTCCGTAAAATCGTCGTGTGAGAGCAAAAAGTTGCATCGATTCCTTCACTACTCTATCGATATGATCGTTGAATGTGAGAGACTGATCCATTGTCACGCCCAGGTCTCGAACATTCCGTACGCGTTGTCAAATGGAAGGTCCTAGCATATAGTCAAACAATATCGGACGAACTCTCCTGGTGTACGTTATGACAGAGCATTTACTCGCATTTATACTTAGTCCATTTTCATCAACGAATCTCCCAAAATTATTCAGATCCTCTTGAAGCAAATCGCAATCTTCGGCGATTTTAATCGGTAGGAAAATTTTTACATCATCTGCGTAAATTAGTACTATCGCTCGGCTCATGAAGGTTTCAAATAACAATGGTCCTAGGTGGCTATCCTGTGGGACACCTGACTGAACACCAAAGGTACTGGATGTTTTGTTGAATATTTTGACGTATTGCATTCTGTCTTTAAGGTATGTCTTAATCCATGCCAACAACTTCCCATTAATATTAAAATGGGTTGCGGCTCGTAAAATGCTATCTATTCCAACCACATCAAAGGCCTATAGGTCCGTATATACACAGTAGACTTGATACCCTTTAGACATAGAATCTGTGACCATAGAGGAGAAAACACAAAGATTTTTTTCTAACCCTTATCAAATGAGCCTTAAAGCATTCTGACAACGAGATTCGCCCACATTTATTTCGCCTTGTTTTTATTTTTCCCTCAGTTGCGCCCTTTAAATGCGCCTTTATTTTGAAAACATAATGTTGATCCGCTCTTTACTGTCGCCTGTTCACGAAATATTTCACAAATTAGCCCGTTGGTTCTAAACAATAAAAAAGGGCCAATTTCCAAAGTATCTTACGTTTTGGGTGAACTGTTTTGTCGCCCTCCACTAAAAACTCAATTTAAATAGTTTTATCGATTATTACAAAAGAAAGGATTCTTGCCATAAATTTTGTCAGTCCTTTCGAAACCAATGGTGTAATCAAATGATTTGTTTACATTTTGTTAGTTGCGCCCTAATCGAATAACACTCGAATGAAAAAAAACACTATCGTAACTAGAACATTTTTGGAATATCTGCTGACTCAATAAATGTTCGAAGAATTGTTTTTCAAAATGGTTGTGACCTACAGGGCCATTCGACACTAATTCTTGAGAACTTGTAACAGAACCTTCTAAATGAACACATATATTCAATTTCTGTGCAAACAAAAATTTTTTGGTAAATTCATTCTTATATAAACATACGTTTCGTGCGATCCCAGTTTAATATCTTACAAAAGACGCATTTCACTACGCCATAATTTGACATTGTGATTAATGCAAATTTGATGAAAATTTATGCCTCACTGTTAGAGTCAATAGAGAATAACCTGTATTGCTAGTAGTCTAAACTTGGTTTCTGTTACGATTCAATGCACACCAACAGGACATGTTTCATTAGAGCGGCTGTAGCCAACACTTTTCGTTCCGGTTGTTAAAACAACAAACTAAATGTACTACCAGCTGTGAGCTGTCAGAGCCTGATGTTGCCTTTCCGGGCGCCCGTGCTCTGTGATCAAATTAACACCATTTTCATATTGTTTCCTTTTCTCTTTCAGGACTGAAGAAATTGATGTGGCCACTGCTGTTCGGTCTGCAGATAGTGAAAACCGTTCTGCTGGTGCTCTTCCTTCCCAGCATCATTGGATCGTTTGGTAAAATCCTCGGAAAAGGTAATGCGCACGGATGAGGGTGATAATTTTTGACGCAATCGCTGAATGATAGCAGAAGTAGTGCTTTGTTGATTGATTACTCTGTCCTAATTTATTTATAATATGGCTAGAGTTTGGCTCTACTTCAGTGCCATGTAGCATTCTCCTAGAAGAAAGCCTAATTTTGAAACTTAATCTGCTTGTTTATTACCTACTTTCATAATTTGATTCATCTTTTCAGGTCTGTCATCGGTTTCTACACTGTCACATCCAGCTACCACCGTCGAAGATTTAGACTTTAAAGATAACTCGTATAACTCAGACCAGGATTTCCAAATGAACATGGAGAACAATGCTTATCTACCTTCATTGGGTATGCATCCGAGTCAAGATGTCAACTAATAGTCATGTTGAAAATCGTATTTCCATTGTAGATTCACATTCGGCTGGAACGAGTTACAACGCAATGTACGATGCAAACAACGCCAACGCAGCTCTATCGAGGCTGGGCTTTGGGGGAGGTAAGGTGACGTACGTCAACTCTGTGAACGATTACAATCGGCAGCAGAAACGAAACGATTTCAAGATATTCCACGACATTCCTAGTAGCAGTCTTCTGCTCACGAACTACGATCCGTTCTACAGCCCACTCCTGTCGAGGCTGGACGCGGTCTTTGCCCAGATGGGTCCGTCTAGCAAGGAAGAAGCGTGCCGGGAGAAGCTGGTCTGCCTGATGTACGCCAATCCAGCCAAATATGCGCCTTACAGCAATTTAATTTCGGCGCAGTTGAGCAGGTGGGTTTCCATTAGAGGTATTTTAATTAATAGTTTGATATGAACAAGTACAGGAGAATTCAAAAGATAATAGTTTAGGCCTAATTCTGGTTTTATAGCGATGCAATTTTATTCTATCAAAGTATCAATTTGTTAATCTATCAATCTACCAACTCAATAACCTGTCAGTCCTACTTACTTTTTCCTCATCGTTCAATCTTGGGCTAATCTCCTCCAATCGCCCTAACATCCGCTAATCTGGACTCTAATCGCCGACCCCTCATAGGTTTTCTGCTGATTATTATCTTCGCTGGTCGCTCCTTCGACATTCGTGTCACGTGGTCAGCCCACTGTAGCCTGCCGTATTTCATCAGCTTGATGCTTCAGTTTTCCGCCAAGTATTGGGAGCAAAATTCCATGTTCGAAAACTCCAAGTGCTCGCTGGTCGGGTTTCTCAGACGACTAATAGGTTTCCCACAACAAAATGCATCACAGGAACCTAACCTAACAAATCTAACAAACTTGTCATCGTAGGTACGAATATCGGCTTTGGAAGACTGTTAGTGGCAGCAGGATCGTAGCTCTAGCCCCGCAATTGTCATGTACATTAAAAAGTTGGCTACAAAGTGTGTGTATAATTAACGGAATGTAGTACCTAGACTTCACATTGCTTTGTCTCTCCCACTGCTCTGCGGTTAATATCGATGATAACTACTATTTCAAGCAGTAAAATTGGAGTTGACGATTGAAAAAAGCACCAACTGGGGAAATAGTTAATTAGAAATTTCCAAAAAATATAGTCCAGCAGGTGGGACTCGAACACCCACAAATTCTAATCTCCGGTCAGATGCATTTCCGATTACACCACTGCAAGAAATATAACTCGGCCTCGCTAAGTAGCTATTTTGTATCGCTTGCACACTTTTCGCACGTCATGCATTTACTCAGTAGAGAGTATTGTTTAGTGGATGGCTGTTGTTTTCATAACTGTCACCTCACCGTGGGGTTTACTGCAACCTGTCGCTAGCAGTTTGTTTTAGCCCAAATTTTCATGAGAAACTGTGGAAGGCCGCCCTTTTTTACTTCTTTACGAGCTTCCCTGAAAGTTTTCAACCAGCTAAACATTCCATCATTGTGCCCTTATCAATGAATAGTAAATGTACGCTATCTATATTTCGTCGGTTGCAATCGAAATACTACAAGGTAATGGTTGCATGAAATGGTGACGTAGGACTAAATGTATATATTTTTTTTGCTGCGTTAAACTGTTCATAGGCAACACTACCGTTTATTTTTGATGGTCGTTATTGTAAAACTAACGATGAATAAATACATGAAAATTTTACACTGCGAAAATTCTCATAACTCTTATCTTCAAGCATCTATAGTTCTGAAAAGAACCGATTCCATAATCTTCAGTTAGAAATTCGTGCTACAGAACAGTGATAATCGCACCATCGGTAGCATTGAATATTTTGCTTGACCGCGCATATTAAAGTTTGCTTTTCGCTGTGCCATCCATTAGCTGTGCCAGCTAAATATTCTGCTGCGTACGATGGTAACTGTTGCTGCCGTATGCAAAATAAAGGTAACATGTTCCGCAGTGCCTGGAAGTTGACTCGTATGCAGCTCTCGTTTCTCAATGTCGCGTACCTTTAACAGCTGCACTGCACTCGCTATTGTGTAACAAACTAAACTGAAGCTGAATTTTCTACACGCAGTCTTTTTTATCGAGTTCAGAGTAAATTTTTGCCATTAGGGCGTGGCCACGCAGCTTAGAGAAAGACAAACAAACCAAAACACTTTGTTGAGTCAAAATATGTTGGCAGTGGACGTTATTTCGTCCATGCTGTTGTTATCTGTGCTCGGGATGCAAGCCAATAACGAGGGAAATGTATGAGAAAGCTTGACCTTGGGACTTTTCACTTTTTTCCACCATTAAGCAGTAAAGCAACAATGTTGGACATAATATCAAAAAATTGTCATTTTTCATCTATATGTCATATTTTATCTATCCACCGACATATAAATGAATAAGATGCATCAAGTCGTTCGCTTGCTATAATCGTTTGATATCTGTCGCAACATTTGCCAGTTTCATTTTCAATTTCACAAAGTGTAATCTAGTATAGAAAACAAAGACGTAATCCTACGTCAAAAGGAAGTCTCACCAAAGAGCTTCCTGCGCTTACTCTTCACAATACAAGCTTTCTCATGTTGCGTATGTTGGTTTCTCCGCACAACGTGCTGGAAGCAAACGCGCGAAAAATATAATCAACTTATCATTTATTTTACACATGCTTCGGTGTTCTGTGCAAATGCTTTGAGTCTCTTTGTTACACACGATGAGTATGTCAAGGCCACAAGTGTTTCATAGATCATCAGGTTCCCTTTCCTGTCGTTCCGCATGGTAGGGATAGGAATAGTACAGTTCCTGACTCCGTTGACTACTCTATACAAACTTCTCGTGTCATGTCAGGAGCAGCATACCTCCACCTCCACAAAAAGTCGTTCGCAGAGCTCCCGTTTTTTGCGTTGGTGTAGTCGCTTTTCGACCATTCCAGCCTCTCGATAACCTACTCTCATTTGGTGTGTCACACGAATTGCTGCCACCATCGTGCGAGCACGGGCTCATCCGTCACCTCATGACACTCCATATCAAACAACGTGTTGTGAATGGATTCGAGCATGTTCCACATGTGTAAACAAATTTGAAAACAAAGCTAAGTGTTTATACGTTTAACATGTTAAAAATATGCTCTGCGAAAACATGAAAAAATAACATAACTCTATCTTGGAGATTTGTGAACCAAGTTTTACGCAATTATTCGTGTTGAGTAACATATTAAAAATTTACGACTACTTTTCGATACTCAGCTTACCTTACCAAACAGTCCCAAGCCGTCGTGCTGAACGTAAGAGTCGTACTATCCATTTTACTCAGTCCATGGCTGCAGTTAGCCATCTCTGCAGTTAGCCATCTCTGCAGTCTGCGTGGGGTCCGTAGGTCGTCTTCCACCTGATCGATTTACCTTGCTCGCTGTGTTTCCTTTCACCTCGCCCCTGACGGATTGGTTTCAAGCACCATTTTACTGGGCTATCGTCCGACATTCTTATAACATACCCGGCTCACCGCAACATGCCAATCTAAGCGGTGTGGACGATAGATTGCTCCCAAGCAGCTCCTACGTGGTCCATTCGCCTTCTCCACGTTCCATTCTACATCTGCATTCCACTGAAGATGGTACGCAACACCTTTCGCTCAAAGACCGCAAAGGTGCGTTGGTCCTCCACAAGCATAGTCCATGTCTCATAGCCATAGAGGACTAAGTATGGGTGATTTTCTGCCATAATGTGCCGATAAAATTCTTTGCTGGTATCGTTGTGCGCAGTAACCAGCGAGCCCAGGTACACAAACTCGTCGACAGTGTTGTTATTCTCGCTCATAAACAGCATGCATCACCTCAAATGAAGTCCTCGTTGCTACCGATATCACATACTGAAGTATTTCTCCATTCAAGCTCTTTTGTTCTTTTTCACTTTCTTCCTCGCTCGCATTCGTTCCCGAAATCGTGTGTACTCCCTACTCGCGATCAGCCGAAGACAATTGTTTTAAGATACATTTCGATGGTTGCGGAGGGACAAACAATTATTTCGAATAGGGTATCGGACTATCTCAGTAGCGGTTTTCATCAGCTGGTTTTGCATTAGACTGCTGCAAGAAAACTTACAGAAGATTTTACCCCAGTCTCGGCTGTCGGTGCACTAAGAAAAAACCGGTGAGGTGAAGAAAGCATTTTCGTTTTCGTGCACATTTTTTCAAGCACTTCTCGTAGTCGAAAAATTTCAGTCGAGTACTCTCACTTGCCCTCCCAGTTGGTCTCGAGGTATGATGCTGGTCTAACAAGCCAATTGTCGTGGGTTCAAGTCTCGGCTCGGGAGGTACTGTTAGTGTCATTAGGATCGTAGCGCTAGCCCCACAATTGTGCTGTACACTAAACAGTTGGCTGCGAAGTCTGTGTATAAGAAACAGAAGGTCGAGTTCCGAATCGGAATGTAGCACCAAGGCTTTGCTTTGCTTTTTACTCCCACTTGCAAGCAGGAACTCGCGTACTCTTTTACAGTTGCTTAGTAGCCAGACAAAAGAGCTTTTGCGTGCCGGTGCTCATTAGCTGCTGCTTCGCTGAGTCCATGAAGAATAATCCTCCGGTACTCGTTATTCCTCCCATATCTTGACAATGACCCGCTCAAGCCAGTGTTTCTCCACCGTATTTAAACAGCTCGTAGATCAGAAGTTGCAATACTATTGTTTTCTCCTCGTGCACCAAGATCAGTGGCCATACCGTCCTCGCTTTTTATTGCATCACCGTTCAGATGTTCATCGAAGTACTACTTCCACCTTTCGATCACCTCACATTCGTCCGTAAGGAGGTTGCCGTATTGGTCCTCTTGCTGGCGCTTCTTCCATCAGAGGGCTGAGTTTTGGCTGTTCCATGCCGTTGTACGATGTTGCAGCGTTCTCGCCCGTGCTACGCCCTTCTTCTCGACTAATTGTTGGCATTCACCGTAAAACCAGTCATGGCGGATCGGATGCTTCTCTAGCCATCTTCAAGAGTAGCTGCTCATTATTATTTAGAACCATCGTTTCGAAGGTATTCCGGCATAGGAGCGAAGTCCTTTGGAAAAGTTCAGCAAAGAGAATTTCAAGTGGTATTTCACCATGAGTCATGGGTTTTGCACCACAAGAGGTGCGCTGCTTGCATTGTTAACGGACTGAAAAAGCTTAGCAAACAAAATTGCCACCACATTGCGAAAATTAACCGTTTTCCTGTTCAAACAACATCGAACATCATCTCCCAACATAATCCTTGTAGCTGGTTGCAAGCAGCGAGTTGCCCTGACTTTTGATTGAACGCAGAGGGTTTCGACTGTTCTCGACTTAGAGCTGAAGTACTACTTACGGCTCTAGATTATTCTGTGAGAGACGAAGTTCAACGTTCCATCAAGGCTTCCACTCGGTGCCACTGGTAATGTATCACCGTTCATAAGGCGATTCCAACCTACCGTGCTGAGATGGTTGTTTAAGAAAATCAGATCGCAGTTCTTGAGGTTCAACATAAGATCAAAATTCAAGGTGGATACCAGACTAATCAGCCTTCCGTATGCGTTCACAGATAAGTTTTTTCTTTTACGCAAGATACTTCTTGCTCGGTTGATACATTCCAAAATTGATATCCGTTGATATCCTCGTCAAAATTTCATTGTAAATCGGGTGAACTGTAATGCCAAGATGATACCATCGTTCGTAGACATCTTAACGATTCTCTGTACGGCTGTGGTATGCAACTTGTACAACTCAGGACTAGAAACCGGCAAAAATAGATTCCAGAGATGAACAAAAGGTGACTCTTTAGTTCAATCCGGACAACAAGCTGCTCAAGTATATCACTGTTATGCAACGAAGTCAGGACACAGTGATGCTGTCATTTTACTGCCATGAGTGTACTACCTCATCTAGTTAGATGACTTGAAGCCTCATTGCGGTCACATCGGAAGATTTGATAACCTGTGGTAAGCTCGAAACCTTGAATTTTAGACTGAGGCCAGGTTACTATCTTAACCACAGCGTCGTTGTCGTAGCTTGAGAGACGCATACGAAGATCGTGTGGGAGAGCCTCTGTCTCACTGGAAGTACATAGTGAAAACTGAGTCCGAAAAGATGTTCGCTCGATTCATTACACCCTGTAGCGCAATGTGAAACAGCAGGCAAGAGAGACCATTCAAACTTCGACCCCCTGAACTCTTTTACTGAAGACCACAACTCTCTCAGCTATCGTAATCACGAGATAGAGTTACATAAATTTGCCCATTTTAGGTGATGCTCAACTTTGCGGAGTGCTGTAATATTCAAAGTGGATGTTGATATACTCCGTGAAGCGATTCCGCACTTTTGCTTACACTACATTATAACTATTTTTTGCAATAAAGTGGTGGCTACTCTCAATGCCTTGAGTGTATCGACATTTATCGATGTAAAACTTATTAAAGCGAATTTAATCTACAAAATCATCTCTCCATTTCCAGGGAACTGAACGAGTTACGCAAACCAACCAATGACAACCCGGACATAATGCGGTTTTTCCGGTACATGAAGGCTGCCAAGGACGGCCAGGATGGCGTCGATTGCGATCAAATTCATAAGGATTGCATCACCTACAAGGACCTGTCAAACCCGGCTATGGTAACGACATTCAACGACATTAATAAACTTGTGCAAGCGAGAAAGCTGTAGAGCGCTTGCTAGGTGGAAAATAGAATAAATTACCACTAAAATAGCTCACGCCAGCCAAAAGAGAAAAGATTTCAACAGAATTAAAACGATGTTGTAACGAGTCATGCAGCAGGATGCCCGGCGAAATAATTACGCCGCTTGGCTAAACCGAACTGCTTTTAGATGAGAATCTCAGCGAGATTGTTTTGCAGTCGAGCAAAACGCGCCGCGAGAATGCGAAACGAACGTGACTGCTTTCGATGATGGTTTTTCGAAAGAATTCCTGTTCGCACACTGCAAGATTGTTCGCGAACTGGATTGTCTTGGAAATCTTTCATCCGGCAGGAAGCTATGGCCTCTCTCAGGAAGGTACGAATACTTTCCTGTGCGCTGCGGCTTCCTCCTCGTAGTGAACAGTAATTAGTGTGTTTAGCTGTAGTAGATAACATACATTAGGAAGAAATGTGCCTGTAATTAGAGTCCTGTTTGATTAGGGTATTTATTTATTTATTTATAGAATCTAATAATTTATTCAATTATTTATTTATTTATCAATGATTATTATTATGTTTATCAAATTATTAGAAATCAATTGTCTTTAAGTTAGGTTATTTTTCAGGATTTGGAATTCACTTTCTTTCAATATTTTTGTGCAAGTTGATTATGAATTAAACTATAAGTAAAATCCTAATGAATGTTTATCATGACTCAGTATCATTTTGGATGGAAAAAACAACAATGTTAAAAATAAAAATCTGGAGTGTTAGTGGTATAGAAGTCAACACAGTATTTAGCTATCGGTTAAAGGCGAACCGGGAGTGGAAAAAATGGTAACAATTAAATAAGCACATTCGAATCAACAGTGAAACCTCGTTTCCTTGTGTCGTTCTATACTAAGTTAGTGAGTAGCATCCTGTCACTTCCAGAACAGGAATAAGCAGGCCAATACCGTCAGGATAATACACCACGCTTTTAGTGCTAGCTGAGTGTTGCACACAATAACTCTTTTAGCATTAGATGTTAAGGAAGGGACCTTTTCTAAGCTCTGTTGGAAGAAGGAAAAATATTGTAATATATAAGTAGGTATTTGATCGCTCAAAATAGCAGCTTCTCCGCTGTGATGGACGAACGGGAACATAATAGCGCGTGAAAAAATGGAAGTAAATACTCGTTTGCCATTTTCCGCAGCGTGAAATCATAATAAAACGAATAAAAAACACAAGTTGTTTGTCTTGCTGAAGTTTCGTGCTTCTTGGTGACGGTGTTGGCTCAAGTGAAAACTTTTTGTTTGATGAATTTTGCGACGTGGATGAGAGTAAACAATAATGGAAGTGTTCTCAGATTCTGAAAATCATCCTTTCAGCGGTAATGGGCCCCCATGGATCATATCTAAGAGGAAATAGAGTATCGTAGGAGAGAAAAAATCTCAGATTCGAAACGCATGGCCAATTTGAACACTACAGCTGCAAAAAGAAAAACTTTTCTCAACAAATCTTTTCGAAATGTAACTTGGAGTGGTCAAGCGGTTACCGAAAATACTGAATAACTTGATTGGTTTCTATATCTATAACATATAAGGTCTTGGAGCCTCTGATCAAATTGAATTATGCCATTCGAATGTAACTGATATTGTTAACAGGTTTCGCCATTGTTAATAAAACTTAGTAGTTTTCTTAGGTTTTTCTTGAAGTAACACACATGTTATATTGAAATCTTGAATAGAAAGCTGCTTTTACGCTGGAGATACGTATAAAAATCGTGTGAAAACTTTCTAAATTGAAATTCATTGTGAACAAGAGCGCAAGCTCTAGAAATCGTGTAGAAAAGCACATTAGTAAAACATTTTAATCGTGTCTGTAAAATTAGTGACTGTTGGTTTAGTGTACTGGACATTTGCAGGACTAGCGCTTCGATCCTACTGACACTAACAGTCTCTTTCGAGCCGACACTTGAGCCTACGACTACTGGCTTTTTAGACCAGCTTCGTACCTCGAGACCAACTGGAAGATAACAGAATAACTATTAAGTGTTTTATAATTTTATAAACGTTATTGATTGGGCTTCCAAAAAATGGGTGGAAAAGAGAAGATAAAGCATAACAAAAAGAAGAAGACGAAAAAAAATCGTTGTTTTCAAATATATTGGTCGGCATCTTTTGACTTCAGGAAGTTCGGCTACACAGGGATGTAAAATGAAAATCTGAATCCGGAAAAAGTAAAAAAAAATATGTCCAATTTCAAATGCCTGATCGGAAAGTTTTTGATGGATTTCCTTCATTCGCAATAAATTGGAAAATCTTCCGAGAATCCTCCCAAATACAGAAAATTGTAATTTTACTATACGAACTATTGTACTATTGAAAATGGTCAAGCCTTGTCAAAACGCAAAATTCGACCTCTGAGTGGTCGTTATATGATTGCTTTTCCAAGCACGGTCGACATAATTATAGACCTAGTACAGTCCCTCTACAATTATGAGTCAGTCAACGTGTTGCCTGAATATCCAAAAATGAATATAAAATCGAAAAAAATATCAACTACCAATGTTTTACTGTCTATTTTTGTGTTCTGATGTACACTTTCGATCGACAATTAGTTTCACTGCAGCTGATGTGTGTAAATCGGTTAAGAAGAAAAAAAAACAGCAAATTATCCTTTTCGGGATGAACTAAATGCCTAATTGAAAAGTTAATATTTTCTCCTAAATTAATTACACTTCATTTTAAATTATGAAACAGTTATAAATTTGACTTTATCTCCATGCCTCTCAGAACGTACTGAATTATCTTTACCTTCAGTATACTATTGAAAATGGTCAATCCTTGTTAAAACGCAGGATTTGATTGATCTGATCTTGATTGCTTTTTCAAGCACCAAGTAACGGTTGGTCGAGCTACTCCCGCGGGATAGCACACCAACCGGTTCAAGGTCCACCGGGACACCGGCTGAGGTGGAGGCTACGGGTAATCCTTGGACTACCGTAGAGGGTAGGAAGTGTAGGAAAGGAGGTGCAAGTGCGGGCATTCACCTCAGACGTGACTCTCCAGCTTGAAAACCTGGACGAAATCAGGGGGTGCAACATTGCACAAGCCCTCAAAGCGAATTGCGGGGTGGAGGTGGTTAAGGAGTCGAACCGCCTCCGCAAAGGTGTGGCGGGGACCTAGCTAGCTACCTTCCGACCAGCGTCGGCGGATGCCAACCTGGCCCTGAAAGAAAGCAAACTGAAGGTCGGCTGGTATGTATGCCCTCTGAGCATACGACATCAACCGGACATTTGTTTTCGGTGCTTTGAGGGAGGACATAAGTCCTGGACCTGCAAGTAGCAGATAAGAAGGTGCAGGCCATAAAGCAAAGGACTGTGGGGAGTCTCCCAAGTGTACGGTACATTCCGGAAAGCGGGACGCCAAACACTGGGAGGCTCCAGGTGCCCAGCCGGTTAGCCGGCTGCGCAATCATGGGCGTAAGGATGACGCAACTGAACCTAAACCATTGCTTCGCAGCCCAGCGGCTACACCAAGCAACCACTGAGTCGTTGTCGGACATCGCCATCATATCGGACCCCTACCGCATCCCTCTCGGAAACGGTAACTGGATTGCGGATAAGTCCAGATTGCGGCCATATGTACGACGAACAAGATCCCGGTTCAGGAGGTTGTTTCAACCAAAGTTGCTGATTATCACAATCATTCATGATTCATCATCGTCGCTGCTCACTAGTGACTTGGGCTGCCGCCTATCGCATCATCAAGTGTGAATAACAGTGAGCAATGAACTGTTTGGATGCATTCTATTCTTTACTTCTTCTCCTGCTATTGTATCTTACTGAGTTACCACATTCGGCCACCCGAAAAAAAGTTACTCACCGGGAATTCGACTTACAGCAGAGAGAAGCGAACGAATCTAGCGAAGCGAATGAAGCGTCGGAAAAGACCAATGACGTTTACAAAGTAACAAAACACCGTTGGTTTTGATGAGAATAGATTCGTACAAGACAAAAACAAACGTCGCCGCATAGGGTGGGCAAGCGAATTCTCTGTTTATCGGATAGGGTATTCGATACATCTGAGAAGGGATGTATTCTTGACAGATTGAATTTTGTGGAATATAGTTTAAGGAATTAGTTTAGATGTTCGCACGCATTGTTTGAAATTTTTTAAAAAAGAAAAATATGACATTTTTTCAATGTATGTTTCTGTATGAGTCAGCTGATTGTAGGTTCCTGAAATTTAAAATGAATTTAACAAAACTGGAAACATCGGTAAGACACCGATATTTTATTGCCCCTGTGGCATCAGCCTTTTCTTCCACAACATCCTTTCACTTCGTTTTTAACGCGCCGCAGTTCATCACTGCTAGACTCTCCTTATTTTTACAACTACGCAGCACTGTTGGCTGAAGAAAGCTAATCGCTCCGGTTCACCCAGAAAAAAAGACCCGAAGAACATGACTTCCATACGTTCTTATACGTAGATCACTCATCATGGCACGGGACAATCAACACGTTCGTTTCATTTCTGAGTGCATGCTTTATTGCCACTGTACTGAGTACTTCTGGTTGCAGACAACGTATTTGAATGTAATAAAGTGATAATCAGCAACACTGGTTTCAATCTCAGAAAAATGATTGATGCTAAAAAGTGAGATAAAGGCTAGCAAGAGGGTCTGCGGGCGCCAATACGAATCCGTGGGGTGGCGCCTACTGGATCGTAGTGGTCAAGACTTAAGGCGCGCCGGCACCTGTAGAGTGAGTACTAGCGATGCTGGAGCATATCATCGAGGGATTCTTTCCGCGCCACGAGGCAAGCCCTTGGCCTCTGGAGGTCGAGTCTCACGTCCGACGTTCCAGTATGCCGAGCATCCAATTTGTGAGCGACGACAGTCGGCGGGGCAAGGGTTACGAATGAGGAACTCATCGTGATCGCCAAATCGTTAAAGGTGAGCAAGGCACCGGGACCGGATGGTATCGCTAACCTGGCAATCAGGCTGGCGATAAAAACGGCCCCCGGGTTGTTCAGGGCAGTCATGCAGAGGTGCCTCATCCAGAGGTACAGTCATCCATCTCTTTCCGGACAAGTGGAAGCGGCAGAGACTGGTCTTACTGCCGAAAGTTGGGAAACCGCCAGGAGACTCATCGGCATATAGGCCTGCTGGACACTGCGGGCAAGGTGCTTGAGAGGATTATCCTCAACAGACTTGTGAGGTACACGGTCAGGCAAGTAACCAGTTCGGCTTCTGGAAGGGCAGGCCCAAGCTGGATGCCATCTCCTCCGTCACCAAGACGGCGGAGGTAATACTCCAGCGCAAGAGTAAGGGAATGCGCTATTGCGCAATCGTCACGCTCGACGTGAAGAATGCTTTCAGAAGCGCCAGTTGGGACTCCATGGTGTTCGCGCTCAGGAGCATCCATGTACCGATGTCGCTATACAAGATTCTGGAAAATTACTTCCAGAACCGAATATATGTTTACAACACGGAGGAGGGTCAGAAGTGAGTCTCAATCACCGCAGGAGTTCCGCAAGGTTGTATCCTGGGTCAGGTGTTGTGGAATGTCATGTATGACAGAGTTTTGAAACTCAAGTTCCCTGTAGGGGTTGTGATCGTCGGCTTTGCAGACAACATAACACTGGATGCTTACGGCGAGTCAATTGAGGAGGTCGAGTTGACGGCCGCACACTGATACGCAAGGTCGAGGACTGGATGCGCTCCAGGAACCTGGAGCTTGCGCATCATAAAGGCACAGATACATGCACGGCGTAATGACGCCTTCTCCATGAAAAATAGAAGGCATGATCGCCCTCACGCCTTCTATTTTGTATGGAGAAGGGGTCAACACACCGTGCGTGTAACTGGGCCTTATGACGGAGGTCACGGTTGTGAACAACCATAAATCGGAGCAACAGGCGGTAGTCAGAGCCAGAAACTGCACCATCACCTCAAAGAGATCTCTGAAGCTTTTATGGGTTATGCTGGACGATAAGCTCACGTTCGGGAGTCACGTCTATTATGCCTGTAAGAAGGCCTCATCGGCTATTGCAGCACTATCTCCTATGATATCCAATAGTGGTTTATGGAAGCAAGCGAAGACCTCTTGCCAGCGTGGTTTCGTATGGTGCGCCAGTGTGGTCCAAAGCGTTAGGTACTAACAGTTACCGCGGTAAACTGAAGAGTACCTACAGGCTCATGTGACTGAGAGTTGCGAGTGCGTATCGTACGGTGTCATACGATGCAATCTGTGTCTTGTCCGACATGATGCCTATCAGCATCTCCATCAAGGAGGATGTTTTAACCAACGCTCCGCTGGCAGATGGACGCACCGACTTACACCGGAGAAATCTGGTTGGGTCGGGAGGCGCCATGATGAAGTAAACTTCCACCTGACAAAGATTCTGTCAGGCCATGGTTGTTTCAGGTGATATTTGCGCAGGTTCGAACAAGCCGGGTCCCCCATGTGTCCCGAGTGAGTGGAGGAGGAGGAGACTGCTCAGCCCCCGTTACGTAAGAGCGAGGATTGGCATTACTCCGGACAAACTAGTCCGGAGGATGTGCGACGACCCGGACACCTGGAGCGCGGTTTGTGCGGCTGCCTTCCAGATCATCCTGGAGCTGCAACGTATGTGGCGGGTTAACCTCCAAAACGCCAGTGGTAGCTAACTACCAGTCACCAGATTGTTAGCTTGGAGGTTATAAGAGTAAAGAGGGTGCATCACGCACAAAAGGAGGGCTGGAGACTGGGGGGGTTTTAGCGGGTCGTGACAGGGATCAGTAGGTGTTTGGGGGAGTGTAACTACTCCAGCATCTCTCTCCTAGTCCCATACCAACACCCTGAGTTCTCTTCTCAAGTATCTGTTCGCTACCTTAAAAAAACTGGCAGCGTATCCAGCAACAACTTTAGCACTTCTGGCGTTGATGGTATACCGAATATCTGGTGCAGCTTCAAGCACGAGTTAAAAACTGGAAATCAGCAATCAAATTCGAGCCAGGCAGACTTGACGTCATCGTTGACGAAAACCAACCGTCGATGAAATGGAAAACGACCCGTATTCACCAAGGACACCATCCGACGGATGCAGGACGACGATATCGTACGTGTTGTGAAACTACGCGACGCGACAGACTACTTGAAGAAACAAGTCTCCAAAATCTGTTTGCCAAACCTACCAAAGATGCACCTATGGCCCACAATCAACCGTAGCAATCTACTAAAATTGCGCAATTCCAGGGTTGGTCGGAATGTTGGAGAGTACGGCTTGCAACAAGGCACTATCAATATGGCACCCACAGCTACATTCACCACTTTTGATCCCGAATAGATTCGATAAATTGATCCCGAACCACATTTTGATCCCGAACAGAATTGATCGGATAGATCGTCTTTCACTTCATCATCGAAGAGGAATTTCCTCCAGACTTGCAACAGGTACACACTTATTTCAAACCACGGCAGCAAATTGTTATAGGTCGAGAGCTAGCCGACCGACATCGCTAACCACAAAACCATGGGGACCAGGAACTAAAAGTTTGATGACTATGAAATCCAATAGCATATGGGACCACTGGGCCTTTCATTTACAACTGATTTCATGAAAATCGGTTCAGCCATCTTTGAGAAAAGTGGGTGAGTTTAAGTAGTCTTTGAAGTATGTTTCTTTTTATAACGCGATTTCACATATTCATAAATAACGGACAAAGTTACAGTCTAATTGCAATGAAATTCAATAGCAATGGGACAGCTGGATCTATCCCTTAACACTAATTTTGTGAAAATCTCTAGCTAAATTGAGTGAGTAAACAGTCTCTGGAAAACGTTTCTTTGCATAACTTTCGAACCACCTCTTTCATTTAAACAAAATTTATAAGTTAAGGGTTGTAACGCGGACGGTTGTCACGCGTGCGGTGATTCTCGTTCTGAAGAAACTCAAACGGTTGACTTAAATGCGCCACCCCCGGAGGGGATCAACCGTCGTGTTGTATTTGCCCGGCAAGCGATCTACTTTCAGGACGGGTTCAGTAAAACAACCTGAGCCGTGAATCGCGAACGGTATGGCCAACAACAACCAACTCAAACGGCTATTTGAAAATTCAACGCCAGTGGAAAACGCAGAAGAGGTCTTTGAAACAACCCGTCGCTCGGCCAGTTGGCAAAAAACACCACCCACTACTTTATCATTACGGGGAACAGTTTCCAATCAAACTAACCGTTTCGTTTGGGTTGGTAAGGTGGGTGGAGGGGATAGAGATTCCCAAGCAATCCTTACTTGGGGTAAAAAGAAGAAACGAACAAACGAACCGCAACTGGACAAGCGACATGAAGTTTCCAACAGAGCGAACCAATCAACAGGAGTAGCTTCTCATATTTCAACGATGGCGTCGCTGATGGTTGCGATTACGCCGACGAAGGACGTGGAAAATCTCGTTCCTGTCGATATGCTAAAAACGCTTGAAGAATCCGCGGGGGCTCACAGCACAAGCAGCACGTTCCTCGATCACGTGCATCGATAGAACCGTTTCCTATGGATCACTTAGCGGTGGTGGGAATTGTTTGCTTTTATTCTCAGGCCTTTCACGCACACGATACCGCACAAATTATCCTAAGAACTAAAGTCTGTTTCCTATCTAACTATTTTATAACTCTCGACAACGCGCGGATCCAACACTCCACTTACATTCGCGAACCAGGTTAAAAAAATCCCTCAGTTAAAAGCGAGCTATCTTCGGAAAATTTGAATCGGATGTGCGTTATCTAGTCGAAACAGGACAACGACCTTTCCAAACGACAGGTTCTCCCAAAAACCAATTCGTTGTTGATCCGGACTAGCATTTCTTTTTCGTTCAAGCCGTTTGAATAAAGCCATCTCATATTCTGTCGACTACTAAGAATTTCCCTACCAAGAAAGATCTTGCCCGACGGAGAGAATACCGTGGAAAGACGGAATAATGGTTAACTCGAGTATCTTCTGGTTAAGTGTTCACGCAGCAGAGACTTTCATAGAAGTTATGCGAACAACAACAGAGAGCCGCATAAGCTTTGTACGTTCACTCGAAAAGGTGCGTGTCTGAGATATTTGCATACTTGCGTCTTGTGCCATTCTTATCCTAGACATTCGATATGAAGTTTGTGTAATAAATATCACCACAAAAGTGAACCAGAATACCATGAAGATTTGGGTGAACAATACGGATAACAAATCATAAGTCAAAATGTGACCATGTTACAGGGTTTTGGAGACAGCCCATTTATTTTACACCAGTTTTGTTACAACCTATGAGATTATGATGTTTCGTGATTTTCGCATTTTGCTACATATCCTACAAACTAAAAATCCGACCTTCCATTTGCAATCAATTTCATGAAAATCGGTCCAGTTATTTCTGAGAAAAGCGAGTGAGAGTAAAAAGGTGTACATACACACATACAAACACACATACATAAAATGATCAGCTCGGCGAACTGAGTCGAGTGATATATGACAGTAGTCCATTGGGATCACTTTTATACCTTCGGTTTTGCTAGTGATTGCTATACCTTTCTAGGAGAAAGGCAAAACTAAGTTGCGCACCCAATATGAATTTGATTAGTTTGAATTACTTTAAAAAATTGATAAAACCTTAACGTGACAAACTTTAATTATATGAAATATCAACGGAATGCTCTTTAAGCAAGTCTTTCAAAAAGCATCGTATTATACTTTCAAATAACGTTTAAGAGAATCAGAAATATGTAAATGAGAGCCAAAATAGACTGCTTTCTATGGCGACATCCTGTGTCAACAGAAGCTCCAAAATTAATAAACCTTTGTTACGATGATAAATTCCTAGATGGCCTGCTGAGAGGGTCCTGAACTCCTGAACAATCCCGCAACCGCAAAGCACACCGAAGACGATATAAAATTTTTTACAACAAATCACCGCACGGTTTGTTCGAGACTTTCCTTCGGACTTGTGCTTGAATAAGCGTGCTTGATTGCCAGCTACTTGATATAAACACTTCGTTCCATATAGAACATCGTCTGCATGCTGATTTCCTAAGTGGAAAAGATCCCGTTGATTGTAATTTATTTTATCGTCGCTATTCGTGCCTGCATGTACATACATACCATAAAGCGAATGATATGTGAAACGGTTGGGTCATCGCGCCCACTGATTGCCAACCAACCTTTGTTTCTATTTGGTGTTGTATAACGACGTTCATGTCCTGGGTTATTGGGTTAGCGATTATCCTTTTCTCGCCGCAGCGATTGTGTCTGGGGATTGCCTGTGGCCAATCAACACTTCCAGTTCTCTGCGTGGGATTGACACGAATGAAGTTATTTTATATATATCAGAAAGTGGTGTGCAGTTTGTAGTTATAGCTGAATCGAATAGTGAATCATGTTTTTTTTTAACTCTGCGGATTGTAAACATAGTCATATTGTAGATATCGTAAAAAAACTAAGTTTAAATCCTTTTTTTATGTGAAAAGCATTAGTTGCAGATTTGTTAAGAAACATATATGAACAAAGACTGTAGAATTTAAAAGCGCCGGGACTCATTTACCAATTTTCGATTTATAGGTTTTCCTAAATGGTGTAGGTGTAAATGACGTGGGTGGTTTTTGTAATAAATCGCATGAAAAACGCTTACTAGTAGGGTTGCAAATTTCACTGTCACTGATAGATTCTCAGTTGAAACTGGAAACTATGAATAGCAGTGCCAACACGAACGAGCTGAAAGCGATAATTTTTAGCTCCTATCAATTGACAGTGATAATTCTGACTGGCGAAGTTACTGTGATTTCGCACACACTGTGTCACTTCAGCGATGTCTATGCAGTTGGAGGCTCAGATCAAATTATTACGGCATTAATTAAGACATATCATTTTTTTGACTGACAAAATTTTCACTGAAAATTGCCACGAGCGACACTAAATATCAGTTTGAAGAGAGTGAGAAAGAGTTTGCTGTTGTATCATTATAATTTTGAAATTTTTCAACCCTGCTTAGTATTATTAATATTCATTGTAAATTACAAATAATATGCTTTACTTATCTTAGTTAGGAACACTTCCGAAATAGATGAGAACGCTGCAATGTTTCTAATTAAATCACCAGAAAGTTGCTTGTACTTTTTCTGCTGCGCTTTTCAATTCCAACCTTTGAACTATATATTAATTCTAGACTCCAGTACAAAGGAATGATACGATGAAGAAAAGTCATTATTTAATTACCCTGAATCATTTTGCCCTTCACTTCCATTTGTGCCGTTACCTAATGGAAAATCCCAACTGTTGGTACTTTTGCCGTAGCATCGCTTATGCAAGCTCGTAGAAGGCTATTCCTTTTCATTAAAAAGCTCTCATGAAACCGAATAGAAAAGTTCATTGCTGATGCGAGTTCCGTTAGTGGTTTCGATTCGAGGGAAAACCCAACCGATTTCTTAGTTCTTATGGTCTCTGTAGGGGAGAACCGTACAAGACGCACCAATTGGGTAAGATGGCCCATGCTATTAATTCCCCAAAATACTTACACATGTGGCTTTTCATGACGAAATTCTTCGCTTTTCTCATAAAAACCCAGCTTCTCTACACTTCTCATATGAAAAAGTGTGCCAATGACTAAAATACTCAAAAAACTGTGCAATTGGCTGTGGTTCTGTTCAACATGTTATTATTCATGAATTTTATTTTAGCTTTTATGATTAACTGACTTTTGAATAATACAAAAAACTATGGTTCACCTAACCTTTCCACTGTTGGAGTTTATAATATTATGAGTATTTCAAATTATTTCACTAACGTTCGTCAATTTTTACCTAACAGGAAATCGAAATCAAAATTGGGGCAGAAACCACTATGAAAAGCTTGCAGGAGATTGCTTGACAACTTAGAGCATGTTCCATTATTTTTTATTTTACTTTCGAGACTTCAAGCGCTTATCACTTCGCGTGCTGATTTCTGCTAGTGGGGCTTATTACGGATGTCACCTCACGGTGAGAACGAAGTGAAAAAATCTCACGGTGAAAAAAGACGCGTGCAAATCAAATGGGAATCACTTTGACCGTGCCTATTACGGTTGTCATCTCACCGTGAAGTGACTCCCGTAATAAGCCCCAGTTACTGGGCCAGTAGCATATTAGCCTACTACTTTGGAGCACCTTTGTTGTGGTGTGTTTTGGTCACGGGCTTGTTTGGCGGCAATGGTAATTTTTACCAAAAATGACATCGAAATCGAGTGTTTTATAATAAACTTCGTCATAAACATACAATAGATAGATCCTACAACCATCCTACACGTTCAATGTCGCTTTGAAATGATTTGAAGCACTGTAAATCGCGCAAATGCTTAACTGGTGCGTTTTGTACAATCCTCCCCTACTCGCAACTTGTGAATGTTAGAGCCGGCTAACCACGCAGCGTGCGGCGAGGTAAAAAAAACGATTAAAGCACCAACATTGCTGGAATACGTGTGAGAAACGCCACTTAAAGAGGTTGAATTGATTGATAAGTTATAATAGTTTGAAGAACTGAATATTCAAACTAGTATAATGTTGTTTGAATTATAAATTATTTGACTTCAATTTGGTATTAAATAATAACCCAACATTAAATATGTGAAAACTAAAAAACTGTATCTCGGGATTTTAACACTGGATAAAAACTAACATAGGCAAAACCGGATTTCTGGGGAGTAAATTCGTATGGAAATCGAAAGAGTGAAATGACATGTGAAAACATTTGTGGACTAAAACTACTATTTCTACAGTGCACAGTGAAGTGAGAGGTCAACATCGTGAACTTTTTTTTCATTTACTTTCCAAGTACTAATTTCCATCCCTAAAAGATTGCTGCCTTCTAAGAGAGCATGCATAGAAGACGTAATTTTTCTTTAGGTTTTTTCGAAGCATTCAATATACTAAACTAGCTAACCCGGCAAACTTCGTCCTGCCTATTTTAGTGATTAATTTAATAATTTTAAACATTTCAAACTTATTGATTCCTTGCGATTGGATTATATCGTTTAAAAATGATTGGTTTTATCGGAATGGCAACATCCTCAACTTTTGGCATTTGTACATGACCTCTGTTCCAGATATATATTGGATGCATTTAAGTTAGTTTCGTTGTTTTCCAGAAACTGAAAGTGGTCATCTTCTAATTCAAAATGGTTTCCAGGGTCAATGCTTGGCTTCTCTACATCATTTCGATTACGGACATATCCATATGTAGTAGTATTCGGTTATTTTCGGCTGTTTCCCAGAAGTTGTCATTTTTCAATTCAAACTGTTGTCTAAGGTCAATTTGTAGCTCCTTGCATCATTCTGGATCCGGTGATACTCATATTGGGTGGTATTTGGTCACTTTGGGCTATTTTTCAGGAACCATAAGTCGCCATCTTGGATTTAAAAATGGCATTTGGAGACGATTTCTGGCCCCTGAGCGTCATTCTGGTTTAAGAAACACCCATATTAGGTGTTATTTGGTCATTTTCGGCTGTTTTCCAGAAACCGGATGTCACCATATTCGAATTCAAAATGATGTCTGTGGTCGATTCTAGCTCCTGTGTATCATTCTGGTTCCTTAGATACTCATATTGTATGGAAATCGGCCATTTTTGGCTGTTTTTTAGAAACCGGAAGTTGCCATCTTACAATTCATAATGGTGTCTGAGGTCAATTTTCAGCTTCATTTTCGTTCCAGAGATACTCATATTTAGTGGTATTTGGTCACTTTAGGCTGTTTTCCGAACACCGGAAGTCGCCATCTTGGATTTCAAAATGGCATTGTGGAACAATTTCTGGCCTTCGTTCGTCAATCTGGTTAAAGATACGTTCATATTGAGTGGTATTTGATCATTTTAGGTTGTTTTCCAGAGACCGTAAGTCGCCATCTTACAATTCAAAATGTTGTCTGAGGTCGATTTGTGGCTTCAGTGCGTCATAACAATCCCGGAAATACCCATATTGGGTGGTATTTATTTGGTCATTTGCCGCTGTTTTCCAGAAACCGGAAGTCGCCATCTTGGATTTCAAAATGGCATTAGGAGACAATTTTTGGCCTCTGAGCGTCAATCTGGTTGAAGAAACATTCATATTGGGTGGTATTCTGTCATTTTCGGCTGATTTTCAGACACCGGAAGTCGACTTCTTACAATTCAAAAAGTTGTCTGAGGTTGATAGGTCGATTTGTGGCTTCAGTGCATCATAACAATTCCGGAAACACGCATATTGAGGGGTATTTGGTCATTTGCCGCTGTTTTTCGGAAACCGGAAGTCGCCATCTTGGATTTCAAAATGGCATTTGAGAACAATTTCTGTCCTTCTTGGGTCAATCTGATTAAAGAAACGCTCATATTGAGTGGTATTTGATCATTTTCGGCTGTTTACCAGACACCGGAAGATGCCATCTACAATTAAAAATGTTGTCTGAGGTCGATTTGTGGCTTCGGTGCATCATAACAATCCCGGAAATACCCATATTGGGTGGTATTTGGTCATTTGCTGCTGTTTTTCAGAAACCTGAAGTCGCCATCTTGGATTTCAAAATGGCATTTGTAAACAATTTCTGGCCTCTGAGCGTCAATCTGGTTGAAGAAACACTCATATTGGGTTGTTATTGAACATCTTCGGCCGTTTGCCAGACACCGGAAGTCGCCATCTCACAATTCGAAATGTGGTCTGAGGTCGATTTGTGGCTTCAGTGCATCATAACAATTCCGGAAATTCCCGTGTTGGGTGGTATTAGGTCATTTGCCGCTATTTTTCAGAAACGGGAAGTCGCCATCTTGGATTTCGAAATGGTATTTGGAGACATGCCAGAAGAAGGAAGGGTGTCGAAACATTATGGACATGTTTGTTACACCTAAACACATTCACCTGCCAAATTTGGTTATATTTGCTTGATTGGTTCTCGAGCTGTGCGTAATTTGAGATTCATTTGTATGGGACCCCTCCCTTATAAAAGAGAGAGAGGGGTGTCAAACCATTATATTTGTTACCCCTAAAAACAATCACCTGCCAAATTTGGTTCCATTTAGTTGGTTAGTTCTCGAGATGTGCAGAAATTTGTGTTTCATTTGTTATGAACCTCTCTCTCTCACAGAAGAGGGAGGGGAGTCGAACTACTATGGTCATATTGTTACCTCTAAAAACATTCACATACCAAATTTGGTTGTATTTGGTTGATTTGTATGGGACTTCAAAAATGATATTGTCATCTATGCCAATGATGCAAATAAGCATTTTTATCACGCAACCCATTACCAAATCTATCTAGAAATTAGCAGGTTTGACATGCCTACTGGAACTCAGGAATAATTCCTACATTCAATGACCTAGGCCAGATCTGAGGTCAGAAAACTTCAAAAATTCAAAAGTTTTCTAATTCAATGGTGTTTGAATTATTAAAATTGATTAACATTTGACAAAGCTACAGCATTTCAAATTTCATCAAAATTTTGCCTATCCTACTTATTTTGACTATCCCCTGTAGTTTGTTTGATTAACGATATATCTTCAGCAATGAAGTATAAAACTAATATCTACAAAAGTCTACTTTCAGATCGGAATTTTTTACACAAAAAACTACACAAGACAATAATGTATGTCTAGCAATAATTTTTAGAAAAAAAAAACAAATTTTTTTTGTTTTAAAATTTTGTTTACAGTGGTATTTTTTTTGGAAAGATAAAATAATTATCTACAACTTTGCTGAAGACACTGTACCGAAAAAAAAAATCATTCAAACGCTAAAAATATTTTTTATCAACCAAAGACTCTCGGCGCTGGTGATTATCTCATAGCTTGATGTCCTGGGTTGTCAGATGGCATAAATCGAATTTTGAGTTTATCTTCTGCGCCAAGTGTCTATTATTGATGAATAACATTTTTGGCGTTTGAATGGATTTTTTATCGGTATAGTATCTATAATAATACCTTCATCGTTCCAAAAAAATACACTATGAAAAAATTTGAAAATAGAAATAATATTTAATTTAATCAATCATAAATTTTGTAGTTTTTATTCTAACATATTCTAAAAAGCATCAATTTATACACAATATGGTATCGTTTTTGTGAAAAAAACTCCAGATCTTCAAAAAGTAGTCTTTTGTAGACTTTTAATTCATAACGATTATTTCAGCTTTTCTTAAGAAGAAATTTTTTTTTTCTCCATTCGTTGTTTTCCTTTCGTCTTGATTAGACGCAAATTGTTTATCTCCGTTTGATTCGCAAAATAACAATACACGAGTTATCGTACGGGTGTTTTTTTTTCGATTAGTTCTTGTGTGCGATAACAATAGCCTGCAATATATCGGCAGAAACATCTTCTGCACACTGGTAGGGGCAGGCTACCCCGCCAGTGATCCGATACGCAGCTGATATATCAGCAAGAATAATTCTCCCGCACCGCTGTTACCCCGCTAGCAGCACGGACCACCATACGATCGAGCGAGTGGAAGTCAACTACAAGTGGCATCTACAAGGTCGCGTGTAGGATACGGCCACTGTGTCACAACACGAAGCTGGATCGTCATTGTTTGTTCTGCGGAGACGCTCGATTAATCCTACTATCAGCCGTGAGGTCGTGACTTAGACGTTCGGTGAAGTATTCACTTTAGAATTTTTATCATTATTATTAATAGTATTATTATTATTGTTATTATTATAATTATTATTACTATTATTATTATTATTATCATTATTATTATTATTATTATTATTATTATTATTATTATTATTATTATTATTATTATTATTATTACTATTGTTATTAGTATTAGTATTACTGCCTTTTTTTTTATTTTGATCCATTGTAGTTTGAAAAATTGTTTTTAAAATTTAATAGCAACTACTTGACCCCCCCTCACATTCGAATATTTATCGTTTGTGTGCGGTAGAGCGTAACGCTCCCGCAAAATGGACGACATGCAGGTGCAACTATTCCTGGATGTGGAAACAACTGGGGAAGAGATTGAGATCTCCCCCATCAATTCCCCTCTACCTTCCCCGCTACCTAGCCCCGTACCAAGGGTACCGGCAACACGGGTGAAAGCTTACCCAGATGCTTCGAAAGGTCCGTTCGTAGTTTACTTCAGGCCCATAAAGAAGCCTCTAAATATAATTCAAATCGGCAAGGACCTGGCAAAACAGTTTTCGGACGTAACCGAAATTACAAAGGTTAGACCGAACAAACTGCGAGTTGTTGTGAGTAGCTTGAAGCAAGCAAACGCAATTGCTAGCTACGAGCTCTTCACGAGAGAGTACCGCGTGTACATCCCTGCCAAGGACGTGGAGATCGACGGTGTGGTTACCGAAGGAAGCCTCACGGTCGATGACATTTTGCGTCACGGGGTTGGCTGCTTCAAGAACCCCCTGATTCAAGATGTAAAGATACTGGATGTCAAGCAATTGCATTCAGTATCCATCGAAGAAGGGAAGAAGAAATTCTTCCCTTCGGATTCCTTCCGTGTAACATTCGCCGGATCCGCACTGCCGAACTACATCTCTTTGGACAGGGTTCGTCTGCCTGTACGCCTGTTCGTACCGCGGGTCATGCATTGCCAAAACTGCAAGCAGTTAGGTCATACAGCCACCTACTGCTGCAACAAGGCACGCTGCAGCAAGTGCGGAGGCAATCATGCTGAGACCGCTTGCAGTGAGGATACTGAAAAGTGTCTTTACTGCGAGGGAACTCGGCATGACCTTTCGGCGTGTCCCGCGTACAAACAGCGCGAGGAAAAAATAAAGCGTTCCCTCAAGGAACGATCAAAGCGCTCTTTCGCAGAAATGCTGAAGAGTGCTGAGCCACCCTCGACAGGAAACATCTTTTCCTTTTTGCCAACCGATGAGGGTACATCTGACGATCCCGTCGAAAGGTGTTCTTATGCCATGCCAGAAGGATCTAGGAAGAGGAGAATGATCAACTCTCCTAATCTTTCTCGCAAAGGTCGCAAGATAACCCCTAGCGGAATGACCAATAAGCCAACACAAAAAGGAAGCGGTGAAGAAAAACCGAAGCAAGTACCTCCCGGTTTTAATTTTAAATCAAACCAGGAGTACCCACCGCTTCCTGGGGCACCAAAAACCCCTCGTGCACCCATTTCTCGATCATTAGATAAAAAAGAAACAGGGTTCATAAAATTTTCTGATATTGTGGACTGGATATTTAAAACATTCAACATACCAGATCCCCTACAAAATATTCTTCTTGCCCTTCTTCCTACAGTGAAAACCTTTTTGATGCAACTAGCAGCAACTTGGCCCCTCATTTCAGCTATCATATCTTTCGATGACTAATACGGCGAAAGAGGTTAGGAATTTTATCACTGTATTACAGTGGAATTGCAGAAGTATCATCCCCAAATTCGATCTATTTTCTCATTTAATAAATACATACAATTGTGACGCATTTGCGCTCTGTGAAACCTTTCTCAATTCAAACGATCAACTCAATTTCCACGATTTTAACATTATTCGTCGAGATCGAGACTCACACGGTGGAGGGGTACTTTTAGGGATTAAAAAGTGCTATTCCTTCTTCCGAATCGACCTCCCCTCGATCTCGAATATTGAAGTCGTTGCCATTCAAACGAATATAAATGGAAAAGACCTATGCCTTGTTTCGTTATATATGCCTCCATCCGCGCGGATTGAACAGAAGCATCTCACTGATATAGCAGAGTTGCTTCCCGCGCCTTTTTTGATATTGGGAGATTTTAATTCTCACTGTTCGCTATGGGGGTCGCTGTACGACGACAACCGATCTTCTTTAATCTGTAACTTGATCGACGACTTCAATATGACAGTTTTGAATACTGGGGAAGCGACACGTGTACCTAATCCTCCAGCACGTGAAAGCGTGCTTGACCTATCCCTTTGCTCGACATCACTAGCGTTAGATTGCCGGTGGAAAGTAATCAACGATCCCCACGGTAGTGATCATCTTCCAATCGTTATATCAATTGCTAATGGTTCAACTTCCCCGAACCCAATCAATATTTCCTACGACCTTACACGTAATATTGATTGGAAGTGTTATGAGTCTATTATAGCGCAATCTATCGAGACTCACGAGGAACTTCCTCCGGAGGAAGAATACGCGTTCTTAGCTGGCTTGATAATCGACGCCGCGACTCAAGCTCAGACGAAACCGATACCCGGGGTAACGATTAGACAGCGCCCTCCCAACAAATGGTGGGACAAAGAGTGCTCTGAGCTGTACGCGCGAAGGTCCGCGGCGTATAAGGACTACCGGGAGTACGGCACTGTCAACCTGCTTCGAAAGTACGAGGCACTGGGCAGGCAGATGAAGAGCTTAGTAAAGGCGAAAAAACGCGGGTACTGGCGGCGGTTCGTAAACGCGTTGTCCAGGGAAACAGCGATGAGCACTCTTTGGGATACCGCCAGGCGCATGCGGAACCGTGACGTTTCGAATGAAAGCGAGGAGTATTCAGATCGCTGGATACTCGATTTTGCCAAAAAGGTCTGTCCGGACTCTGTACCGGAACAGAAAACCTTTCGCGACGCGTTATTAGTAACTACGGAAGAGCCTCCATTTTCGATGCTGGAATTTTCAATGGCTCTCCTGTCGTGCAACAATAAGGCTCCAGGGTTAGATAGAATAAAATTCAACCTGTTGAAGAATCTACCCGACTCTGCAAAAAGACGCTTGTTGAATTTGTTCAACAAGTTTCTTGAGCTAAATATTGTTCCGCATGACTGGAGGGAGGTAAAAGTCATTGCTATTCGGAAACCCGGGAAACCTGCCTCTGATCACAATTCATATAGGCCGATTGCGATGCTCTCTTGCCTCCGGAAATCAATGGAGAAAATGATCCTCTTACGGTTAGACAAATGGGTCGAAACAAACGGGTTACTTTCAGATACTCAATTTGGCTTTCGCCGGGGCAAAGGGACGAACGATTGCCTAGCGTTGCTTTCTACTGAAATTCAACTTGCCTTTGCTCGAAAAGAGCAAATGGCTTCTGCGTTCATGGATATTAAGGGGGCTTTTGACTCTGTCTCTGTAGAAGTTTTAAGCGCGAAACTTCATTCGCAGGGACTTTCACCAAATTTGAATAACTTTTTGCTCAATTTGTTGTCAGAAAAGCATATGTATTTCTCACATGGCGATTCGACAACTTCCCGAATTAGTTACATGGGCCTCCCCCAGGGCTCATGTTTAAGTCCTCTCTTATATAATTTTTACGTCAATGACATCGATGAATGTCTTGCAAATTCATGCACGCTAAGGCAACTTGCAGACGATAGCGTTGTATCCATTACTGGTGGCAAGGCTAGCGATCTGCAAGGACCATTGCAAGATACCTTAGACAATTTGTCTGAATGGGCTCTTAAGCTGGGTATCGAATTCTCTCCGGAGAAAACTGAGCTGGTCGTTTTTTCTAGGAAGCATAACCCAGCTCAGCTGCAGCTCCTACTAACGGGTAAAACGATCTCTCAGGTTTTAGTCGCTAAATATCTCGGGGTCTGGTTCGACTCTAAATGCACCTGGGCTTGTCATATTAGGTATCTGACACAAAAATGCCGACAGAGGATTAATTTTCTTCGTACGATTACCGGAACTTGGTGGGGTGCTCACCCAGGAGACCTTCTAAGGTTATACCAAACAACGATATTGTCAGTTCTTGAGTACGGCTGTTTCTGCTTTCGCTCCGCCGCGAACACGCACATTATAAAATTAGAGAGAATACAATATCGTTGTTTGCGTATTGCCTTGGGTTGCATGCAGTCGACCCATACGATGAGTCTTGAAGTGTTAGCGGGTATTCTTCCGTTGAAACATCGTTTTTGGAATCTCTCTTACCGGTTGCTAATTCGATGCACAGTTATGAACCCATTAGTAATTGAAAATTTCGAGAGGTTGGTCGACCTTCAATCTCAATCCAGATTTATGACTTTATATTTTGACTATATGGCTCAAGATATTAATCCTTCTTCATACGATTCCTCCAATGTCGCACTTTTAGCTACTTCTAATAATGCTATATTCTTCGACACCACCATGAAACAAGACATTTCTGGTATCCCGGATCAATTGCGACCCCAAGAGATCCCTAAGATTTTTTCCAATAAGTTTAAACATGTTAGTTATGATAAAAGGTTTTACACTGACGGATCTAATCTAGATGAGTCCACTGGCTTCGGTGTTTTCCACCTCCTACAAACTCGATGCTCCTGCTTCCGTGTACGTCGCAGAACTTGCTGCTATTCAGTACTCTCTTGGAATCATCGAAACCCTACCCATAGACCACTACTTCATCTTCACAGATAGTCTCAGTGCCATTGAGGCTCTGCGATCAATGAAGCCTGTGAAGCACACCCCGTATTTCCTGGGGAAAATACGGCGGTTTTTAAGTGCTTTAACAGATAAAAATTACCGGGTTACCTTAGCGTGGGTCCCTTCTCATTGCTCGATTCCGGGTAACGAAAAGGCTGACTCTTTAGCTAAGGTGGGTGCTATTGACGGCGATATTTATGAAAGACCATTTGCTTATGATGAATTTTATAGCATTTTGCGTCAGAGAACACTCAACAGTTGGCAATCATCATGGAACTCAGATGAACTGGGACGGTGGCTACATTCCATTTTTCCTAAGGTATCGACGAAAGCATGGTTCAAGGGGTTGGATGTATGTCGGGACTTCATTCGCGTGATGTCCAGACTTATGTCCAATCACTATACGTTAAACACGCATCTCTTTCGTATAGGGCTTGTAGACAGTAATCACTGCGTTTGTAGCGATGGCTACCATGACATCGAGCATGTTGTTTGGTCGTGTACCGAATACTGTGGTGTTAGGTCTGAGCTTATAGATTCCCTTCGGGCCCGAGGAAAACAACCGAACGTACCCGTTAGAGACATTCTGGGAAGCGGTGATCTCCAGTACATGACACAACTATACGGGTTTATAAAAAATGCTGGCATTAAAATTTGATTTCTTTTATCTATTTGCTAGAATACAATTTCTGTCACAAACTGAAAGAGAATGATACACCCGGCTGGAGACACTAAAATGAAGACTCGGCATCTCTATGTTTACGCAGACACCTCAGACCAAAACTGCTCAAACAGAACATCACTGGTTAGCCACGTACAAATGAATACATTCTGTAATATAAAATAATTAAAAACAAAATTGTAACACCCCTCCTCTCACCTTAAATCCCCACTAGCTCGTAGTCGGCCGCGAGAATAAAGAAAAGGCCTCCCTCTTTTCCCTGCTAATTTAGAATTTAAAAAAAAATGTACTTGGCTCAGTTAAACATAAATTGTATCGTGCCGTGTCAAATAAACTATTTAAAACTAAAAAAAAAAAAAAAATTTTTTTCTTCTTACGGTATAGATTTTTTCTGGATCGAAAAAAAGCTATCTATAGCTTTGTTGAAGACATAACGTGAATCAAATAAAAAAATTTACGGTGTATATATTTTTTCTAAAACCGTGACTTTATTGCCTGCAATTTTATTGAAAACACTACTATAATCAAACAAGCCGTTTTTATGATAAAAATATTTTATTCATCATACACATTTTCTAATAGGCCTTTTTGAAACAACAGTCGTGAGTCTACAAGAAAAACCAATGTTATAGAATGACCTCTTTACCAAAAAAGAACAACTGTGCGAAGTTTCAGCGAGATCTGAAATCATCGATTAGGATCGATTTGCGAAGCAGCGTAGACTTGCTTAGATGTAAATTTCTTCACAAATGCCATACCGATGTGAGGTATGTGTTATGGCAAGATGAAGCATCATCACATTACGGTAAAAACATAAATGTTTCTGAACAACCATGCGACCCCCTTTGTATTCAAAATACAGTACCCAACGAATCTGCCTCTGTGCCATCCGAACAGAGATCCTTTTGAGATTTCAGGTTCCTTGGTTCACATAAATAACGAACGCATCCGAACTACAAACCGTGAGATGCATTCGAAAAGTCGACGTGAAGGCCGTATACGCTTTTAAAATCAGAAATGAGAAATAAATCAGTTTTATATTAGGTACATATACATTTTTTTCATATTTTTGGTTGCCATTTCTTACTTCCATTATCGAACTTTCTATACGTTTTTTTCGAAAATTTGTCAGGAATAACATTTGGAAGGAAGTTGAAGTTGTATTCATAACATACTCGAAAAATTGGTTTAATGCCCCCGTTACAGCTTGTACAGTCGTTTCCGGTACGTTGTTTCAGTTTTTGTCCACCTTGCCATCATTTCCTTTTCGTCCTTCGCCTCTTTTTTTTAGTCCTTCGAAGTTCACGCTTCATCATGGCTTAAGTGGTTTCGATCGGTCAACTGCAACTGATTAGAATCCGCTTTGATATAGGACTCATCATTATTGACACAGCACCGGTATTTCATTAGCAGCTTTGTTCGAAATTAGCGGGCACGCATTTTAGTAGCACTCTGTTGACTTTGGTCCCGATTTAGCAATTCTGTGCCTTGTCTATCAATTTTTCCATTTACGGAAGGTGTCTATCTCGCCTATCCCGAGAGTTACGCAAGTATGAAAGTGTCGCACCCATTACCCATCAACGCACCCTTCACAAGATATGTAAAGTTGAAATGAATGAAAGTTTGAATTATAAAATTTCTACCCGATCGGAGCGGAGAAAAAAGTAAATGTGATTTCCTGCCACAATGTGTCGATGAATTTCTCTGCGGGTATCGTTGTCCGCAGGTAACAGTGAGTCCAGGTACACATACTTGTCGACCATCTTGAATTCATCGCCAGCAACATAAATTCGAGGTGGGACTTTAGCACTCTCTCATCGTGAGCCCCTTCATTTAATATATTAACGCATTGATGACCAGTCCAATCCACCTGGCTTTGGCCTTTAGTCCGTTGTACGTATCCGCCGGTTCGACTCACAACGCCCTACGGATCGAAAGTTCAAGAAATTTGACTCGCACACCTTTACACTGTTCATAAAAGCATAGCTGTCCCATGATGAGAAGCATGGAGGACGAGAAAATGTTATTTAAATGTTAGACTTTCTTCCGCATTAAACGCATCCCAAGGATAGAAATTTTTTTTTTCTTCAAGGATCATCCTTGTAGGAGCTTATGGACACTGCTACTTTTAGTTGGATATATTGTGGTTGTGGTTGGCTTCAAGGATCATACTTGAAGCAACAACGATACCCGCAGAGAAATTCATCGGCGCATTCTGGCAGGAAATTGCGCATACTTTGATCTCCGAAGGACGCTCCGATCGAGTAGAATACACCACCGCACCAAGTTAACCATCTACAAGACGCTGATCAGATCGGTAGTCCTGTACGGCTATGAGGTACAGAAGGTATTTGCGTACCATCTCCGGTGGACTGCAGATGGAGAACGTGGATGGAACGGAACGTGGAGAAGGCGAATGAACCACGAACTGCAGAAGCTGCTTGGGGAGCCATCTGTCGTCCACAACGCTGAGATTGGCAGGTTGCAGTGGGCTGGGCTATCTTGGGGATGTCGGAAAAGATGGTTCCTGAAATCAATCCGTCAGGGACGAGACAGAGAGGTGCTCAGGGGGCAAGGTGGATTGGAACTGTTGCTTGGAACTGTTTGGTAATTTGATCCGTTGGGGAAAATTAATTGAAATTTTGAGTTAAGATAGTTCAGCGTGCATTTTTGACACTCTATGAATTGGTTTCCTCAGATGCACAGTCAGTAAAATGTCGTCGAGAGAACGCTTTCACGAAAAAGTTCAGTACTTCGAGAATAAGAATACAACGAATCAGTAGCATCCGCTTTTGTAAAGATAATTACGGCGTCGGGTGAGTCTTTGCTTACTCTGCAAAATATCGGTAGTTATAACTATTTGGAAAGGTATTCATTCAGCTGTTTGACTTTTTTTCCTGGAATTAAGCGTTAGAGAAGGGTCGAAGTAGATAAATGGGAGGGAGCTTGAGAATAAACCCATGTGTAAAACCGAAAGCATCCGTTCAAGATGTGGCTAAAAACTGCACAAGAGCAATACTTTCGAGCAAGATACCAAAACTCGAACTGAATTACGTACGTTTGAGGTTCGAAGGGCCAAAACTGTGACGAGAAGCATAATACGATCACAGAAATCCATCCCCGGAAGTTATACGTCCAAAAGCTAACGAAACCATAATGCTGCGTCATTGAAGATGAGACCTATGGTAAGGCGTACTTCAAACAGATTCCAGGGAACCTGTGCTTCACAGACAAGTATCGGATTAATGTTAAAGAAAAAACCCCGAACACAGAAACTGTCCACATTCACCAAAAAGTTCTTGATTTGTTCCTGCGGAAAGAGTAGAACACCCTCCGTTATCTCAAGCACCATGAATCGACAGATGTATAAGAGTGTCTTCAAAAGCGGCTCCTCCCTCTCTTGAAGACTCACAACGGTCCAACGATCTTCTGGCTGGGTTTGGCACCATGCTACTCTACGAAGGACGGGCTGGAGCGAAATACGGCGAGTAATTTCGATTTTGTGCTGGAAGTTCTTAACCCCACAAATACACCGGCGCTGCATCCAATCGAGAAATACTGGGCTATGAAGAAACGTCCTTGGAAGAGAGTTGAAGAAATAAAGAAAGTAAGGGCGAAAATGCAAATAAATTTCGATTACTAGATGGATTGCAAGTGCAGAAACTTAGATAAGGTTTGTATCCGCGATAATCCGGACAACTTCAAATCAGTGTAACTCTGGCATCATTCAAGCTACGATCGAATCTTTTCACTCAATCATAGCTGCGGGTCTACACTTTAGTCTATTTTGATTTGTTCTGACATTTCGTAAAAAAAAATATCGACTAACGATTATGACATGCGCGAAGATCCGTACAGCAGTCCCGAAAATCCTCACCTCCAATATTGGTAACAAATACCGCCAATGTCCAACTGTCCACAGCTGCGTCTAATCGAAAGATATTGGGCTCTAATGAAGCGCACGCGTTCCGGGAAGAAGCAGATGTCAAAAGTGACAAACATTCTCATCAAATCTGGCCAACAGCTGCCAACAAGATCACCGAAGTGACTGTACAAAACCTGCGCAAGGTATGTGAATTTTATATCAATGGATAGTAATGATGTTTTAAACCCGTGAATTTGTAAACCATGTTCCGTAAATTGAAAGTCAAAAGAACAATGCTCTATGATTGTTTCATTACATATTTTTGGGGTGCTCGGATTATTGCGGATACGGACTTTATGTAGGTGAAAAAATCAATGACTGCAAAATTAACTTCAATTGTTTTTATTTACGCCCTGAAAATTTGATAACAGTCGGAAGAAAATCTAAATTTTGGTAATTAGTTTTGTGTGTTTGGATTTTGACCCGTACACTTTTAAGGTGTAATACACCTTTTTACTCGAGAAAATACTACAAGGCTTACAGCCCTAGGGTTGTATGAAATGGTGACGTGGGACTAAACACTCTAATTGGGGGATTTTTTGTTACAAAATATACAGAGTCTGCAGACAGAATCAATGCGTTTGCTCAGCGACCGTACGTATTTTTATTTTCAACCTCCCCTGGAAATCAATTTTTGAAATATATATAACAACACTCGAAAGAATATCGTTTATATCTGACGATAGTATGCCTGTAGTATATTTTTGTTCTAACAACATGCATTTGACAAGGCACAAGCATATCGTGCTTGTTGAAGAAGCACCAAGAATTTCTCGTACTGCGTCAAAGTCAGAATTAACTCTATATCCTCAAAAACCAAATCCAATAATACTTACATTATCATAATGAATGATTTTGTCTTATTTAACTCTGATTAAATCAAATCAATAATATGGATCTTACTTTCAAAACAATATGGAAGCCCTTACCAAGGTTCATTAATTGGCAAACAGAAGAAGATATTTTAAACAAAATTATTAACAAATTCCAGCAAAAAATCGTGGCAATCCACAATTACATTTTTGTTTTTTGCTTAACAATTTTTTTCATTTGCCTACAACTACATTCGCTGTATTACGAAGACAGCTAATATACGTTTATACGGTAAAGCTTAGAATAATAATATATCATCTAACAATTTTGAAATGTAAAAAGAGGTTCTGAATGAATCTTAGTAAATAAACATAAAATTCACAAGCATTTATAGGCTCTTACTTTACTATAAATGTATGTATTTAGGAATTTACTCTTTCGATACTATCACGATTATTAGGTGAATATCGAGAATAAAATTAAATAAATATCCGCTGCAAAAATTTACAATTCTCGTTGAGTAATTTATGATAATCATATTTATGAGATAAACTTTCAATCACCATCAACATCAGCATTGCAGTTTTTCCTCGATTGCAAACGTATAGAAATGTACGAACAAAAGTGTACCACTGCAATACGAATAGTATCGCTGCAGTACGAATAGAAGTGTACCGCTGCAATCATAGACGACGAGAGACCTGCGGTTCTTTACTTCACTGGTACTGTTGCTTTTACCGGCATGTTTTCTTTCAAGACAGCAGGTTTTATTAGGCTCTGAAAGCAGGTGTAGAAGTTGTTCAAGAATGGGGTTTGTTTCAAAATTTTCGAAAAACTTTTACCTTCGAGACATCATAGGTAAATGGAAGCAAAAATAAATTGATCTATTGGGACGGGGAGACTCTGTCAATTTTTATTTCGATATTGATACAGAGGATATCACAAGGAACGGATGTTGTCCATTCACGTCGTCTGTGCTAGGAATGCTCGCATGCAATTGGTTTATTATTCGCCTAAATTTGTTATTGAAACTTTTTATCAATTTTACCGCTTTGCAATGAAATTAGAGTTTACAAAATTGTTCTACATTTTATCTATCCAACAACATATTGGTTATTGTTATCCATCATGTGGTTGTGCTGTTATTAACGTTTGAAATTTGACGCAACATTTGCCAGTTTCATTTCCAATTTTACAGAATGCATCCCAGAATAGTCAAAGTAGACAAAGACGTAGTCCCACGTCAAAAGAGCAAAGTTTGGAATTTTTAAGCATTTAGCACCTTTTAAATTGCATAAAAGTTGTAGTTTTCTGAATGTCCAGTTATTAAACAACAACAAAACACATTTGTTCATGATTAATACCAATTATTTTGGGAGTAATGGCCGTTTCCCCAAAACGCTTTTTATTGGCAGAGTTTTGTGATGTTTACCATAGTGACGCAGCAGATCAACTGAAATCGAAAAACTTATATTATTTCATTAGTAAAGAAGTTTACCGGGTATCTGAACGACCGTTTTTATGAGTATTTTATTTTCAGTGCAAACGGAAACGTTTTTCCCGAAAAAAAACATGCGCTGAAAATTGCATTGAAAATTATTTTCGGCAAAGTTAAATTTCTTGTATCAAAAATCGATTATTCAGCGACCAGAAAAAGAAAATATGAAAAAATATGCTTACGTAGTTATTGAACGGCCCCTTAATCAGGACCTTGAACGGATAGTGGATTCAAATCTGGGACCATCATTAGAAAACAGAGATAGAATAGTGTAAGACGCAAAATTAAAATTTAGTGACGAATGAAGTTGGTTTGCCAATATAATAATCAACGCAACGCAACGATCGACATCAGCTATTATGTATCGTGCCGTATCGAACAAATGATTCGTAAAATAAACGTCAGCTGATCAGCATTTGCGCTGAGCTTCTTAATGAGAGAGATTGGAAGAGAGAGATTGAAGATTGGCTTACTGAACGGAAATCTGTTTCTTGTTCCGAAGCTACCTATGCAAATATGCAAATAAATTTAGAAAAACGCGAAGATTACCATTGCTGATTCTACTGCAAAAGGTGCCTTTCAAATAGCAGATTGAGCAAGATTTGTGCGTTAGGTTGGAAAAAATTGCCGAACTAAACGGTACAAAACGAACATGATTTGGAGTCACTGAGATATTACAATAGGATTACCATAAATAAACTTGATGGGTACACAACTTTTAAGATCGCTAGCAGAATTATACAGAAAACAAATTTACATTCAGTAAACTAACCTATAAAATTAAGGTAAGAAACCAATTTCTTAAGCATCTTATGCAGCTTTATGTGCCTTGAGACGAAATATTATTTGTGTAAGTTGAAATATGCTTGTTATAAAAATGTCTTAGAAGTTGAAGCCGAACAATCGAAATCGTTTATGCATAACATGCTATGGCTGAAATCTTAGATCTTGAAACTTAAACAGTTTGATCTGGTTACAACAAGCGTAATTTCAATTTTCTAAAAGATTTTTTTTACCGAAGGCAATAAACTTATACAAGTTGAAAATGTTCAATTGTGTCCAACATCATACCAAACGTACGCTTGATAGAGTATCACTCCATGGTCACAGATGTTGGTGAATTGCGCGTCGTTGCAAGGTGTTATGCAATTTTCTCATTTTCTGTGAGAGGTAGAGAGCAAAACACATGGATGCAGCGAAAGATTAAACCGGTTGGAGTGAAGAAAGTAAAAATAAACTGTCTTATTACTTTGGTTGAGTGACTTTTTCAGGGATGGTAATCGTCACAGGTCACTGAAGAAATGGATGATTCCCGGTTAAATTTAAATTGGGTTTGGTGTTCAGTTACATAATGAGGGATAGTTTGTAACCACTTAAGGACTGGGATTGCTGCAGAGAATAACATCCAGCAAAGCGTATAACCAACCTTGAACGGAAAGTTGAGTTCAGTCTGTGTCCGGCTCTAGCCAAGGCTTAAGCAATTGACCCACATTTGGCGATGTGTGATACTCAACGCTGTGGTATACAGAAGGTTCGTTCGACTGCAGGCGTTTGTCCACAAGCGTCGTGTAGAGTTGTAATCGCAATCGCAAGTCGTTGGTTTTCCCCGATTCACGTTTCATTCATGGCCAACGAAAACGGTGTTGCACCCGACGCATGATTCATTTACACCAGGCGGATTCGGCTGCTATCCGTGATTGCCAAACTATAGCAACCACCTCCATGCGTCTGGTATTTTCCCGGCCCGGCTTACAGAGTATCCGACCAAACCTTCGCATTTTGTGGCACAATGAGACAAGCAACCGGCCAACTGATGACGTTAGCCGCTTAAGCGCATTACCATCGGTGACTAGGCGTTATTGTTATCTCTTTGAGGCCGTTCGAAAACATACAATCTGCAATCAAATATAAGCTGTTTGCATATAGATTCAATAATTCTCTTGAATTTCGATATATACATGCATTTCTCAATACGAAGAAGAGATATGAAAATAAGCAAATATCGGTAGATAGAGAGTTAATACCTGGACTAACATGCGCACACTCTCCGTCGTATCTAGGATTCAAAATTTACCTGTGCAAATTTGTTGGTTTTATAACGGGTTGGACTTAGGAAAAATTGATACTAAAATTGAAACTGTTTAATTTAACAACTATGATTCTTTTAAATATTTCCACCATTTTGTTTTAAATTACCAAATTACTGCATAGATGTCCTTGTTTAACATTTGAAGGCATAAAAAATTACCTGTTTTCGAAGTTTGTTTTCTCAGCCTAACCTAAGTCGACTCTGCGTATTCGTTTAAAAGCTGAACCGCGCGGTGGCGGAGATAGCATGAGTAGTAGTAGGAAGAATCTTTATAGTAGGGAGCCCCCCACTTAAGTAAAGGGGGAACTGTTCGAGTCTCGTGCTGCTGCTGAACAGAATCTGTGGTAAGACTGCAATTAATCCAAAGAAGGTACCCCTGAAGTATACCCAGAAGTTTAATCATATGTGTTTGATATATAAAACCGATTGGGGCAAACTTTCGACAATTCATTTCACTTTCGCTCTCGTTGCAAGTCGGAGCTTTTTTTATACTTGCGAGGTTTTCTCGGTGGTTAATTCTTCAGTCGTGCCCAAAGCTACGGTGAACGCGTGCTAGAGGTAAGTCTGCCCAGTTGCCGGCTTCACTCGATCGATCAAACAACAAAACCGGCGAAAAAGACCGTTTCTCTGTTTTCGGTTTATTATTACGAACGCGTCCGGCGGGTGTAATGTGTGGGTGTGAGGGTCTGTGTGTGTAGTGTCCAGTAAAAGTGCAATACTAATGAGCCGGAAAATTTGATTACACAACATTCAATAAAGTGAGCACGAATCAGGCTGTAGTGAAAGAACAACGAAAATTGAATATTATTTATAGTGAGTATCATCGTATACGACGAGCAATGACAGTTGGCGAGAAATCATGTCAAGCAAGTTTGAGTGATGCAACGTGGAGGAAGTTTTTTTCAATCAACGCTTTTGGGAAGAGTGTATTTCGTGAATCATAGTGTCAGGAGTGTGGTAACAATTTATTGCCCTGCAGAAACGGTTTTATGATCATTATACCTAATATAGCAGGAAAAGAATGAACCCCAACCGTTACTTGTGGTTGACAACTATCTTGTGGTTTCGCACTATTGGGAATGTTTCTTTAGCAAGCAAAGTGCTTGAGGTGAATTATAATATTGCTCGATGTGATTGTTGTAGAAATATTTATACAACGTGACATCAACGTATACACGGTTGAAATTAAATTATAAATTCAAATACTTAACTGGTTCATCGCTTTATCGCTATGTTACGACCAAACTCATTTAAGTCTCTAAGAAAATGTTGTTGGCTAGGGGCACTGAAATTCACAGGAACGGATAAAAAGCTAGAATCTTTCTTTTTTCCAATTTGAGCTTTAGGGCAAGATCTGTGTTGACCATTGTGATCCATGCAACATTTTGAATGTATTCATGAGCAAGAACACTGCATACGCTTCATTGATTTTTGTGATTTACCCGAGTATCCTGTCAAAAATGAGGAATATTATTTTTGTGCTACTAGATTTGGTTTTTAGTTCGATGTAGAGCATCTTTACCGTCGCAAAACAATGAAATCCGATCATTGAGCTTAACATTAAGCCGCATTAATTCGGTACCGGTTGAAAGCTGAGCCTTTTATTGCGATACGATACATTGCGGGACTGGTGAGCAAAGCAAAACCTTGGTGCTACATTCCGATTCGAAACTCCACCTTCTGTTTATTATACAGGACATAATGTACAGGACAATTGCGGGGCTAGCGCTACGATCCTACTGACACTAACAGTCTTTCCCGAGCCGTGACTTGAATCTACGGCGACTGGCTTATTTAATCCGCATCGTACCTCGAGACCAACTGGGAGGGCTGGTACTTCGATCTTGTTGATTCTAACAGTCAACCTAACAACAGCCAAGAATCGAAAAAACATACCAGATATGAGACTACCAACCAACAAGGGAACATAAGAAATCTTTGAAATAAGACTTATGATTTCATGAATATGATATATTTCCATTTTATGCAAATACAGTTAGTGAGATGTTAGGCATACCGTGAACAAATTTTTCGCAACGCGTTACCTGCATGCTGCTGCTGTCAAGTAGGATTGGAAATAGAAATATCAAAATATGTGTCTTCTGAACCGACAATTATATTTATCATTTTGATTGGCTGAAATTTAACAAATGATTCTAGGCTTAACGATTTTACGGCATAAATTAAATTATTGCTACATCTACATTTTTATAACTGACCCAAACAGCTCTAAAATTTAAAAAAAAACTGATCTTCCATAAGATATTTGTAAGTGGTTATTAAAAGGGATCCGTGAGAGGAAATTACTTTAACAAAATCGAAATCGATATATAATACTTACTTTACTTCCTCGGCGACAGATCTATTTTCGATTCAGTGCTGAATCCAGAATACGTCGCCATATCACTCGGTCTTGGGTTGCTATCCTGCAGTCGCCTCTAACACGCGGCATTCTTGTCGACAGCACTCATCCAACGAGTGCGGTCTACCCCGAAGTCGACCGCCTCTATCAGGATTTCTGCCAAATATAATTTTTGCTAATCGTTTCTCCGGCATTCTAGCCACATGCCCAGCCCACTATAGCCTGCCGTGTTTTATCCGCATGACTATATCCGAATACCTGGTTTATTCACCGTACATGCGTCATGCTCTGCGCCAAACAACATTTTGCAGTTTGCCGTCACGGATTAACGGCAAAATTCTACGCTCAAAAACACCAAGAGCTCGCCGATCAGCCTCTTTCAGTGTCCATGCTTCATGGCCATAGAGGGGAGAATCAGTGTTTCAGTGTAGAGGGCTAGTTTAGTACGAGTTTGCAGGTTACACGACCTCAGCTGGTTACGCGATCCGTAGAAGGCCCTGTTTGCGGCCGCTATTCGCTTTTTTATCTCACGGCTAACCTCATTTTCACACATCATAAATGTACACAGGTAAATAAATTCGTCGACTAGTCCAAATGATTCCCCATTTATCACCACCGCTGCACCAACATTCGAAAGGCTGCCACGCTCTGTACCAGTCACCATGAACTTCGTTTTGGCAAAGTTCATGCTAAGCCCAATTCTCGCACCTTTCTTCTTGAAAGCTCCTAAGGCCTCTTCCACTGTTACGGTTAATACCAATGATGCCGATATTGTTCGCAAAACTTAGGAGCCAGCCCTCCGTATAACACCTTCCAATGTGATGTTGAACAATATGTTTGACAGCCTGTCGTCCTGCTTCAAACCATCTAATGTCACAAAATCGTCCGATACTCACCGGCTACCCTGACGCTTGATGCGGAACCATCAAGGGTCGTACGTTGTCCTAAAGTCTATGAACAGATGGTGAGTCTGCATTTGACGCAAGGTGAATATTTGATCCTTGGTTGAGTAATCCCCTCGAAAACCACATTTGTATTTGCCAACAAAGGTTTCCTGCAACGGCCCTAGTCGATGGAAGAGGATGCGGGAGAGAATTTTGTACATGGTATTGATAAGAGTTATGCTATTCGCTCATGACTTTAAAAGACTCGACGGAAATGCCCTCTTTCCCAGCTGTCTTCTTCAGCTCTTTAACTGCCTGCTTTACCTCGTCCATGGTCGGTGGACCCACAGCTTATCCATTATTTTCAATATCAATTTTACTCTTTCCAACGCACAGTGGTCCAATAAGGCAGAAAGTGGAACTTAATTTCATGGCACCTTTCACCTTCATCCTAGCTTAATAATGTCTTCGGAGCAATTGTTTGCATGAATGACCTGCACAATCGCAAATTGTCAAAAATTATGAAAAGTTTACTATGCTTAAATTAAAAAAAAATACTAACTATTTGTGTTGAGAAAAAGAGGAATAGTTTATTAGGATATCTTATAGAAGATTAAAAAATATGAAACTTTGCTGAATAAATAAAAATCATATCTTCATTAGGTAAAAAGTTATAAAGTGAATCTATGGAACTTACTTAAAATTTAGTGTTTGGTTTTTAACTTTTGTTAGTTGCATTTCACACGAAAGTGTTGGTCGAAAGAATTATTAGGGGACACCAAACACACATTTTTCCAAAGAGTTTCAGAACATACAAAAAAATGAAAGTTTGCTGAACAAACAAAATTCCTATCTTCATTTGGTACAGAGTTACAGAATATTTTATGTAAAAGTTACTTAAAAGTTACTTTTTTGTACTTAACTTATGTTAGTTACATTTTACAAGAAAACATTGTTCTAAAAAAGCATTTAAGCATATAAAACACACGTTTTTGTTGAAGACCACACATAGCTAGGACTCTTCCCTATAAAGTTATAGCATATCATAGCTTATTTTAGCGATTATGCGGGTCATTCATACAAACAAATGTTTTGAAGATACTATTGAGGTAGAATGAAGGTGAAAGGCGCTATGGCATTAAGTTACACTTTCTGCCTTGTTGGACCACTGTGCAACGCCTCTGTCTTCCTCTTCGTTCAACAGCACACTGCAATGTTGTTTCCAACGCTTAGCCACCTCTGATTTATCGGTAATAAGGTTACCCTCCCTGTCGCTGCATATAACAGCAACAGACATGTGTGGTGCCTGATTTCGTTAACCTTTTTTTATAGTAGCTCCTCGCATCGTGTCTAGAGAAGCAACCATCCGCTTCCGCAAGAACACGCTCCCAATGCTGACATTTTTCCAGTGATAGAGTCTCTTTTCAGCAGCTCTAGCTCCAAACCGATTGGAACAAATGCTTTACAAATGCATGAGGAATCGAGATCTGGTGGTATCTTAAAATAACCGATCTTTTGGGACCTCGATTTTAAAGCTACAAGAATAAATTGAATTTAAAATGAGAGATTCAAATGCAATTGCTGAGAAGGTGCGGCGTGAAATTGCGTCTGATCTTCATGTTAGGAGCGGCTGATCAACGTCCTGGCGTCAGTGTGGAACTCTAAACAGAGCTGACTCGATAGTCTTCCGGCCAGACAAAGGAAGGGGGAAAGCTCAACGAACCGCCTTGGACAAAAAATTGTTGCAAATTACGTAAGAGATAATACGAATCGAAACAAACTGCATGGACCTAGTTAACGTAACAAGAACTTCGAATGGAAACTCGGGACATGTAACTGCAAATCATTCTGCTTTCCGGGAGGCGACAGAATAATCTACCCACGCAACTACGAAGTCGTAGCGCTGTTAGATAGGACAGAAGGTATGGAAAAGCGGGCACCGAGCGACTACTTTCTACTATAAATGTGGCACCCACAGCGAGCTGGGAATTGGTTTCATAGTTCTGGGCAAGACGCGTCTACGCGTTATGAGGTAGCAGTCGCTCAGTGCGGGAATGTGCATGGACCGTTTCTTCAACTACAGCATCATCAACGTACATTGTACACATGGAGGGAGACTCAACGACGAGAAAGAAGCGTTCTACATGCGGTTCGAGCAGGTCTACGATAGCCAATTTTCACGTCACGTTGCAGTACGTCATCGAGCCAGATTGCTAATAGAGCCATACAGCCTGTTCACTCTGTCTAATGATAACAGCCTTCAAGGCGTGAGCTTTGGAGCCCTCGCACAGATATCCACAATTCCAGCTGGGGATCACCGGACCAACAGACGTAGAATCAAATCGACCATGTTCTAATCGACGGCAGGTTCTTTTTGAATTCCGATAACTACCTAGTATATGGCTGTAGGCTTGCGCTCAAAACCCTCGACAGTGTATAATACCCACTTAAGTCGAACGCCGTCATCGAGTATTTAAAAACTGTGTGACGCCGCGGATGCACAGTAATACGCGCAGCAGCTGAAGGTAGTGTTAACCATGGAAAAGCAGCTTGGCGAAGCTACTCTTGAAGATGGTTGAAGGAGTATCCAATTTACCATTTTTAGCACTGCTGTAGCGCTATTGGGTACAAGAGGTTAGTCGTATATGAATGTGGCACGGGCAACCATACCAAAAACCACGGAAGAGTCAAACCTCAGTTCTCCGAAGGAAGAAGCACGAACAGGAGAATTTAGGAGCTGTACCAAGCTAACGACATTCGGAAGTTAAGTTTCCGTAGAGACTATGTACCGCAAACCGATTTGTGCAGAAGCTGGAGTATGAGGTGATTGGAAGGTGGAAACAGTACTTAGAAAAGCGTCTGAGCGGCGATGCAGTCTGATCTCCTGGAGGTGGAGGAGGAGATTGACTGGCAGAATAACAGCAAAGCTGCTAGAGTGAACCAACATTCCAGTGAGTTGTTGAATTACGGTGGAGAAACACTGGCTAGAACGGTGCACTCAGTCATTGCCAAGATTTGGCAGGAAGAACGAGAGCCGTGGATGGAAATTATCGTGTGCCCCACCGACAAGAACTTACTCACACACAGAGAATCCTGAGTAAGAATCCCCAGGATACCTTTAACTCGGTGACGGAATCGTGAAATGAATCGCAAACACGATCCGGAGGATTCCCACTCAGGATTCTTATTCAAGAATCCTAGAGCCATATACAGGGCATTCCTGAGGATTCTGTTTTCAGGAAACCTTCTCAAGGACGCTCACGAATCCAATGTGAGGAATCCTAGAGAATCTATGCGAACTGTATGTGTTCGTCCGGGAAAAGGTGACAAGTTGGAGTGCTGCAATTACCGAGCAAGTACTCTGCTGAACGTCGTTTACAAGGTGCGGATCAGATATTCGCGATACAGTGGGTGCACATTACCTATTCATCGATATGGATACGTATATCGGACTGAAGGCCGAAGCCAAATGGTCAGCTGCCATCTGACACAGATCCTGTCAGACCATGAATGCTGCAGGCAGTACCTGCATGGGTCTGGTCGCTAATGTGCCCAGAATGTGCGGGTGCGGAGCAAACCGCTGAGCATCTGTTCTTTGTATACCCTCATTACGCACAGGAGAAGAGCGAAACGTTGACAGTGAGAGGATCAAGAGGAGATAGTGTCCTCCCTCGAGTTCATGTTGGTAATAAAATCAGATCTACGGATTCGTTTACGTCTATGGATGTAATTAGAAATTCGTAGAAGTCTGTAGAAAACCGTGGAATCCACAATCGCATTTCATGCATCTTATATGGTCATTGTTTGACAAATAAGGGTTCAATCAACAGAGTTGGGCCCGATTAATGTGAACAAAATGGTTTGCTGGGTAGTATTTGAACAATTGCAATTATTCATCTCAAATTAGATGCATTCTCCCAATTCGAAAAATTTTCAAGTTCCATAAAGTCGATAGAAAATTTAATACAAAATTATGCGTTTATTGCATTTTCAAGAAATTTAGCATCCAAAAATATTAAGAAGAATATGAAGTCTTTGGAATTATCATCGTTTGCACACTATATGACAGCAAAAAATATACCTGGCAACTCTTGTCATACTTTTACCTACTCCGTAAGCATGAGACGAACAAACTAATACACGCACATCAGACGTGTTTGTGTTGTTACTCAACTGGAGAAGAATGTTATTGATCTGTTACAAAAGAGAGAATTATTCGTTTTTGGATTTGACCTAAAAGCCATTACTGTTTTGCTTATCCAGTAGTTTGTACAATTATAGCACAAGTGTGTGTGTTTTTTTTTTTGCTTTTATAGGTTGTCACTTAATTTTCAAAACTGTGTCGATTGATATATGTGACACAGTATAGTGCGCTATAAAAATACGCAATCCTTTGGAGTGTAATTTCAGCATTTCCCCAGTGAGAAAAAATATTCATCTTATTGTTTACCAATCAATATTTCATGCGGTGTATGATTCCACAACGGGCAATTGAATTACTAATTAAACTGGAATGTTAAAACGATCTTCATTGTCCCTATCCGTTCGACAGTTAACCACAACGGTAATAAGTTTCCCATTAACCCACACCTCACTAATCGAAAACAAATAAAATGGTATTGTCAACCTAATAAACCCAATGCAATGTGAGCAAAAGTTTTAATTCGAGGGGAAACACTGCGACTATTAGTTATTTACTGAATGCTTTATAACACTCCTCCCTCTTGTTTCAACAAGATACAATTTCAGCAGTGATTATGGACAAGCAGCAATACAAACAGTTGGCGAGCAAGGGAAACAAAAATGAGGCCAGCTCTTCTTTTTTTAAAGGTGACATTTATTATTTTGATTAGTTTACGAGCGTTGGAGTTTGGGCGCGTTGGTAGACGGTGGAGAACTTGTTTACTCTTCGAATATCAACACAACCAACCAGGTTCGTAAAATTATGCGACCGCCTTCCGACCACTCCACTGTGAGTACGAAAATGGACAAAATCTAGTAAAAAAGGAGAAAATCTAGATGAACGGTTATTCTAGTTGAATGATTAAAAGCAAATTATTATGTGTGCAAATTATTCACGATTCCACGTTAATGGTCGCGATGTTTCACACCGCTGCTAACACCCGAACAGTCGAAGTAAATTTCTTTACCCCAATTAATTCTGCCTAAGTTCAGCACTTGGGGAGAGAAAAAAAAAATGCACGGCTATCGGTTGCTGCTAGGTAAAATGTTTACATAAATGAAAACGTAAATTGGTCTGGTTCCGTGGTCCCACGCTTGGACAAACGAAAAATATAAAACATACCAAACGCAATGGAATTCACCCAAAGGAATGTCTATTCAACTGGATGTTGAAAAAAATGGCCCTCCTGTGTAAGGTATTCTGGTATTTGTTTTGTATTAAATGTTTCATTAAACGCAAATGCAGTGAACAATAACAATCAATTCTCGCTTCTGACCTTAATATTGACGTCCGATACGAATAAATATTGTATTTTTGTTTGAGAATGTCAAAATCTAACAAATATCTTGACAAGTTTAATCAATGTTTACTCTCAGAAAAGAGTATTTCCCTAAAATTCTTTTTTTTTTCTAATAAGAGAACTTCTCTTGTAGGTCATTTTTGATTATGTGATTTCAAAATTGCGTCAATGTATTCAATGGTATTCCCTACGATTGAAATCATCTAGATTTAACCACACTGCGAGCTTTTGTCTCTATTCAATAATCCAAAAATGTAAAACTATCGCCACCAATACCAAAACTATCGAGGGCACAATACATGTTACTCCCAAAATAAATGCTTTCTTTCAAATCATCAATAACTATCGGTTCAAAGAGTCAATACCAAGTATATCTTGTGTTACTACTTCGCATGTTTCCAATACCAGTTGGATTTCAGCCTAGTCAAGTGAATACATTTTTAACATCAATGTTTGCTTCAAACATCTCAGTTGCTAATGGGATAATTTGGTTCACTTTCGTCTTGAGTGCCAATTTTTCCATTAGACACTGAAGCCCCAATTTCCTAATTCACTGTAGGCATTTTTTGCCAATCCTTATTGCCCAAGCTGTGAATAATTCATATCTACAGCAGCACTAATGATACCACTCCGACGCGGTTAGTTTCGGCAAACTGATACCTGTAATTCACTGGCAAATGATAATAACTAAAACCAGATTGGTTTTCGATACCGACTGTTTCTTCTAAATTCTGCATGGGCTTGGTATAACAAAAAAAAAAACACATTTAGGTACCGCACGAATAGCGGTAGGTGCATATTTAGATCAAGAGGCCTGTAAACTTTAAACTATGCGTTTGGTTACTGTTACAGTATCATTTTACCTACTAACGCACAACGAATATTGGAAAGTTTGGCCATCTTAAAATAGACTTTATTACAAGATTGTCCACCGCTGATATGAACTTTCTGGCAGGCGAAAGTAGTGCACCGGAAAAGAACTATTTCACCTCGATCGAAAACCTTCATCGTTGCATCGCGTGACGAGTCTCGTTTTCCTCCGAAACGGGCAGACAGCGTTGTCTCAGTTGGCGTACGTGACCACCGGAGCCTACCTTGCCGTTGCATGGAGCGTGTGTGCGATCTGCTGGTGCCTGGCGAAATGGAATAGGTATAAACAACTGTGCGGGAAGTAGAAATTTTATGCGCAAACACGGACGGCGGGGAATGCTTGACTTTCATTACGCGTCAATTGTTGCTCTTGCTGTTCGGTTCCGCTACGACCAGCTGGGCTTAGTTTGACCATATTGTTTTGACCAACATCCGCTTGGCATACCAAAAACCAAGAGCACACACGAACGCGGGTACATCGAGGGGTGAGAGAGATACTGAAAAATCACACCGTATAGTTTCTGCAGAATGCAATGCAATTCCATTTATTCATCAAAGTTTGCCCTATAGAACATCATACTTTTGGCTGCTACTGCGGTAGACTAAATTTTGTTCTTCTACTTTTTTCAAAATAGTCAAAGATGCCGAAGAGCCATTCGAAACATATGATCTACTGAGTCAAGAGTCTATAAGCTGTCAGTTCAAAGTAATCATTTAGAGTTTATTAAACTTTATTAGCCGTTTTCATGATTAATTGAATAATATTAGTGATAGAAATCAATGCATAGTGTACATTATACCAACTGAAAAGTTTACAGCCGCTCTGATGATGGTGATAGTCCCGCCGAATACTCCTACAACTGTTTGAGGTGGACGATTGACCTACAGATAATTTATGTAGTAGCAACTTAAATCAGTTACATACAAATAAAAACGAACTTCTTCGAAAAAAGAAACTTTTTACTTGATTCACATCTGTGAAAATGCAAAAATCTGTAGATATCCACGAAACTTGCACAGGGTTCTCATGACCTGAAGAGCTAGACCAGGGGTTCTTAGACCTTTTGCTTGAAGGAACACTTTTTAAGCCAAAATATTTGGCGGGGCACCTTGGCCTCTACCCGGTTCTTTGTTAAATATTATCTTTGTTTGTCGCTCATACACCATCCGTGCTACGTGGCCAGCCCACTGTAACCTGCCGTGTTTCATCAGGTTGACAATATTAGCGTGTTTGTATACTTCGTACAGCTCGCGATTCATGCGCCTGCGCCACTCCCCATTTTCTAGTTTGCCACCGAGTATTGATCGCAGGATTTAACGCCTGAAAACTCCGAACGCTCGACGATCGGCCTCCTTCCACGTCCACGATTCATGTCCGTGGAGCACCGCCGGGAGGTTCAGAGTCCTATAGAGCACAAAGTTCGTACGGATCTGTAGTCTACGGGACCTAAGCTGGCTACGCAATCCGTAATAAGCCCAATTCGCTGCCGCAATCCGTCTCTTCACCTCGTGGCTCACCTCGTTGTCACAACTGTTCTACGGTTAACACCAATTATGTCAATGTCGTCCGTGAAGCCTAGAAGCATGTGGGACTGCGTGATGATGATACCGCTTCTCTGCACACCCACCCTTCGTATCGCACCTTCTAAAGCTGACTTGAACAGCAAGATCGAGAGTCCGTCATCTTGCTTCAGATCATCTTACGTCACAAACGCTGCGGAAAATTCGCCCGCTCTTCTGACGCATGGTGTGAAACCGTCAAGCGTCGCATGTATCAATTTAATTAGTTTTGTTGGAAAACCATGTTCTAGCATAATTTGCCACAGCTCTTTGCGCTTCACTGTACCATACGCCGCCTTAAAGTCAATAAACAGCTGATGTGTCTGCAAGTTGTGTTCTCGAAACTTGTCGAGTATCTGAAACATCTTGTCCGTTGTAGATCGTTCCACTCGAAAACCGCATTGGCCAGACTCCTGATTCCGTTAATCGTTTCTTAGATTCTCCTCGTGTCGTGTCTGGTGAAGCAATTCTCCGCCTCTGCAAGGACGCGATCGTAGTGCTAACATTTCTTGGGGCGGTGAAGTCTCTTTTCGGCAGTTCTTGCCTCCCGGCATTTTTACCGCGTCTGACGCGTCACATAATTAGCTGCTACTAACGTGTTGGCGTAGGCCCGGTTTTCTATCTTGTCATCTCTAGACACTCAGCATCGAACCACCCACTACGCGTGGCTCCCGTTGTCATGCCCATCGATTCTTGCGCTGTTCCGCTGACCGCATCATGGATGGTCGTTCAGGTCCACTCCCGCTGGTTCACCGATCCGTCTATCAACTTTCCGAGTGTACTCTGCAGCAACTCCTTCCGCTGATAACCTCTGGATGTCCAGACGTATCTTCCTCGCCGATCTCGATTTAAATACGTTGGACAACCGGCCGCGAATCTTGCCTACCACGAGATAGTGATCCTAGTCGATGTTTGGCCCTCGAAAGGACCGCACATCTATGACGTCTGAAAAGTGCAGGCCGTCGATCAGCATGCGGTTGGTCTGGGAGCAGGCCTCTACATTGGGGTGTCTCCAGGTGTGCTAAAGAATGTTCAGACGTGCAAAATAGGTACTTCGGATGGCCCTTCCCCTGGCTGCGGCGAAGTTCACTAACCTCAAGCCATTGTAGATGATGGTAGAGTGAAGGCTCTCCCTACCAATTACGGGCCAAAAAAATACCTCTCGTCCAACTTGTGCGTTCATATCTCCGAAAACGATCTTTATGTCGTGTTGCAGGCACTCTCACACGATTTCTCTATAGGCCGTAGAACTGCCCCTTTACGTCATCCGTCTTATCGTTTGTCGGCGCGTACATATTGATGAGGCTGTAATTGAAGAATCTGCCCTTGATCCTCAATGTGCATAGACCGTTATTGATAGGCCTCCACCCAATGACACGCTTCATATGATTCCCGAGTAGCACGAAACCGACGCCCCGTTTCGCTCTGTCATCGCCACTGTAGTGGATGTGGCACTTGAATGAAGTGCCCGAGGTCGGATTACCCGCCCGGAATCAACGTTCTCCGGTTTTGGGCCACCGCACCTCTTGTATAGATATATGGCCTTTGACAAAAATGTGTGTTTTGTGTGTCATAACGATTCCTCTGAACAATACTTTCGTGTAAAATGCAAACAACAAAAGTTAAGTACAAAAAACTAACTTTTAAATAAAATCCATGTTATTACTTTATAACTTTTTACCAAAAACAGATAGGATTTGCATTTGTTCAACAAAGTTTCATACTTTTGAATCTTCTACAACTTTGCTGAATAAACTATTCTTCTATCTCTTAACACGAAAAAGCTAATTTGTTTCATTTTAGTATAGTAAACTTTTCATACTTTTTGATAATTTGCGATTATACGGGTCAGTCATACAAACAATTGTTCCGAAGACACTTTTAAGCTAGGATGAAGGTAAAAGGCGCTATGGAATTAAGTTCCACTTTTTGCCTTATGGGACCCCTGTGCACTGGTTCACCGATCTTCCCTTGGTTTCTCGCATCCCAGTCGGTACCACGTGGAGGTGTTGCTGGGCGTTATGCTATGGACCACACTGGGGTCTATTTTATGCTAACTACTGCGGAAGTACCGCTGATACGCTCTGCCTAGCCATTTACCAACCTCTGCTACGAATAATTCAGAAGTTAACACGAATCGAAACTTGGAGCATCGGAACTCAACTCGATCCGGCAAAATGTGAAGGTGGAAGTTGTAGTCATCCTAGAAGTGCGGTCGCCGAAGACGAGATGATGGTAGTTCCGAGAGGTTGTTCCTATCACGGGAACAACTTTCAAATAACACTGTAGTAAAATTGGCTGCGACAGAGATGAACGAAGTGTCGGTTTCGTCATACAATCAAAACAGAAAAAGCGGGTCATGAAGTGGAGGCTCGTTAGTGGCCGTTTTGTGTGTTATTAATCAAGTGAAGATTCTATGGGTTTCTCGATAGAAATATGGAGGGTGTCCAAAACATGACATAATGATCTTCACCGAGCACTCAAACGCATAGGTTGGAACAAATAGTTTTTTCGTCCAATTATTGTATAACAGCAATCTGTAGGACATATTTTGCACGGAGAGTTATCCCAAAACACACATGGCAATACCCTAATGGCTTGCTCTCAGATCGATCATATTTTGGTTCACGGATGGCTCATAGGCCCAAACGTCGACTCAGACTCATACAAGTTGAGCTCCTCGAAGAAGTTACGGTGAAACATTTAGTAGTTGTCAGCTGACAGAGTTGCTGCAGAGTACAGACGGAATGTTTACGAACGGATTAGTGAACCGGCTTGGAATAGATCAATTAGGCTTGGAATGAGCTAAAAGGTCACAAAACATCTGGGAAGGACGGCATCCCAGCCGGAGTATTCAATGTCTAGCAATAGCAGCTTTTGCATTGCCGCAAACAAAGACTTGCACACTTAACGAGGATGACCACCGCATCGTTTTTTAGGGAACACGGAAGTCAAATGAAACAAGAAAAAAAGCAAAGCCTTGGTACTACATTCCGATTCGGAACTCGACCTTCTGTTTATCATACACAGATTTCGCAGCCAACTCTTAAGTGTACAGGACAACTGCGGGGCTAGCGCTACGATCCTACTGACACAAACAGTTTCTCCCGAGCCGAGACTCGAACCTACGATGACTGGCTTATTACGCCAGCATCGTACCTCGAGGCCAGCTGGGAGGGTTAATTAAACAAGAAGATGAACTCAATTCACTTCACTGTTCAGGTGCTTCATTACGAATACCTGCTAATTTTGACGCCGTCAAGAAACCAGACTGTTGGATATTTTCATGGCCAAACGATGCATTGAAAATAACTGCTATAGGATCGGCCAAAGAAATTGAGTACCGACAGAACACCACTATCATTCATTCTGTGCCGAACACGCATCAGTATCGGATGTGTTTGGTGATCGCTCCGATAGAATATAAAACAAAAGACGCGCGAGCAAGTGTTGACATTGTTTGCCTGGTCGAGTGAAGGTTCAAGGTCGCCCGCCTTTGTGTAACTGTTTCGCATCGTGGCTGTTTGCTGGTGCGTAAGCCGATTTGGCTGCTAAGTGATTTGTGCTACAGTAGTGGACGAGAATCTCAACACAAAGGAGGAAAAGAAGAAGCCAACAGTTGACAGCGAGTTGTGTCGCTGTGCTGAGTGATCACACACCCGGCTCGCTGCTGGTGGCTGTTTGGAGCTGCTGTATTGGTGCTGCTGGCTGTAACGGCTGCAGCTTCGACCGTTCGGACAACTAACCCTGCTGAAAGGAGAAGTAAAGAGGTACGTGTTCTGTCGGCGCTAGTGCGCTAGATTTAGCGCGATGGATGTAGATCCCTCGCCTCCCGTGCCACCATCCCCGAACCCCTCCGACTCTGTCCCTCCTGCCAACCCTTCCTCTGTTAATTCTCCAGTCCCCCCTCGCCCCAGGCTTTACCCGGACGGATCTCAGGGCAGCTTTACTGTTTTCTTTCGTCCAAAAGCAGGACCGAAATCGAAACCGTTAAACATCCTGCAGATTTCGAAAAACCTGACGGAGGGGTACAAGGCCGTGACCGAAATCTCCAAGGTCAGACCCAACAAGCTCCGTGTCGTGGTCAGCGACCTGGAACAGGCCAACGCTATTGCTCGCTCCGAGCTTTTTACACGCGAGTATCGCGTTTACATACCCGCACGAGACGTGGAGATCGACGGTGTCATAACCGATTCGAGTCTGTCGGTCGAGTGTATCTTGGCAAGCGGTTTTGGCTGCTTCAAAAATGCTTTGTGTCACGACGTAAAAGTAAAGATCATAGATTGCAAGCAATTGCGGTCTGTGTCTCTTGTCAACGGCACAAAAGTGTACACTCCGTCAGACTCGTTTCGTGTCACGTTTGCCGGTTCTGCTCTCCCTAGCCACGTCTCGATCGATCGGGTTCGTCTGCCTGTGCGATTGTATGTACCCCGTGTTATGAATTGCACCAAATGCAAGCAGCTAGGCCACACAGCCGCCTACTGCTGCAATAAGGCACGATGTAGCAAGTGTGGAGAAACTCATGCGGACGATTCTTGCAGTGTAAATGCTGAAAAATGTATTCACTGCGGGGAAAATCAGCATGAACTTTCCACATGCCCGGTGTACATGCAGCGCAGAGATAAAATCAAGCGGTCACTTAAGGAGCGTTCAAAGCGATCTTACGCTGAGATGCTGAAGAAGACCGTGACCACTTCTACCATAACATCGAACCCCTTTGATCTGTTGTTCTCTGATGAAACCGATTCTGACGATTCACCAGCGGGAACAACTTATGCCAATCCTGGGGCGTCTAGAAAGAGGAAAAATATTTCCTCTCCTAAACTTCCCCGAAAAGGTCCTAAGATTTCCCAAAGTGAAATGAAAGTTACAAACAAACCAAACAGTGCTGCGGAAAAACCGAAGCAAACTCTTCCTGGGCTTGCAAATTTAAAGTCCCAGAAGGAGTTCCCAGCACTGCCAGGAACATCTAAAACTCCAGTTGTTCCTTTTGCACTCCCAGTTGATGAAACAAACTCTGGATTAGTGAAATTTTCTGACATTGTGGACTGGATTTTTGAAACTTTCAATGTACCCGATCCAATTAAAATTTTTCTTACAGCATTCCTCCCAACAGTTAGATCATTTTTGAAGCAGTTAACTGCCCAATGGCCCCTTCTTGCAGCGATTGTATCCTTCGATGCCTAATTCATCTGCGTATACGAAGGATTCTATCTCTGTCTTACAGTGGAATTGTAGAAGTATTTTACCAAAAATTGATTCATTTAAAGTTTAAATAAATAGAAACAAATGCGATGCATTTTCCCTTTGTGAAACTTGGCTTACTTCAAATATTGATCTCAACTTCCATGATTTTAATATTATTCGCCTTGATCGAGACACCCCATATGGAGGAGTACTTTTAGGGATTAAAAAGTGCTATTCTTTCTATCGTATTAACCTCCCATCGATTCCAGGCATCGAAGTTGTCGCATGTCAAATGACAATACAAGGTAAAGAGCTTTGTATTGCCTCAATATATATTCCTCCCAGAGCACAGGTTGGGCAACGGTTGCTCTTTGATTTAATAGAACTTCTTCCCTCGCCACGTATGATTTTGGGAGACTTCAACTCTCATGGTGTGGCTTGGGGTTCCCCCTACAATGATAACCGCTCCTCTTTAATCTATAACCTTTGCGATGACTTCGACATGACTATTTTGAACAACGGTGAAATGACACGTATCCCGAAACCTCCAGCGCGCCCAAGCGCTTTGGATCTATCCTTATGTTCGACGTCGCTACGGTTGGATTGCACATGGAAGGTAATCCTCGATCCTCACGGTAGCGACCATCTGCCTATTCTTATTTCAATTACTAACGGTTCAACTCGCATGCGACCAATTGACATTCCGTATGACCTCACACGGAATGTCGATTGGAAGTTATACGAGGAAATGATTTCAAAAGCGGTCGAGTCGATTCAACATCACCCACTACTTGAAGAATACAACCTCCTCGCGGGCTTAATCCTCGACGCTAAAGCAAAGAAACGCGGATATTGGCGTCGGTTCGTGAACGAGACGTCGAGGGAGACATCGATGAGCACTCTTTGGAACACAGCCCGAAGAATGCGGAATCGCGTAACGGTCAACGAAAGCGAGGAGTCTTCAAGTCGGTGGATATTTGATTTTGCCAGGAAAGTATGTCCGGACTCTGTTCCTGCGCAAAACTTTGTTCGCGATACGTCTCCGGGTCACGACGCGATAGAATCACCTTTTACGATGGCAGAATTTTCAGTTGCTCTCCTGTCCTGTAACAATAACGCGCCTGGGTTAGATAGAATCAAATTCAACTTGTTGAAGAATCTATCCGGCAATGCCAAGAGGCGCTTGTTGAACTTGTTCAATAAGTTCCTGGAGCAAAACATTGTACCGCAGGATTGGAGGCAAGTGAAGGTGATCGCCATCCAAAAACCAGGGAAACCAGCTTCTGATCACAACTCTTATAGGCCGATTGCAACGCTATCCTGTATCCGGAAATTGATGGAAAAAATGATACTCCGTCGTTTAGAACACTGGGTCGAATCAAATGGTCTACTATCAGATACTCAATTTGGCTTCCGCCGTGCCAAAGGGACGAATGATTGTCTTGCGTTGCTTTCAACAGATATTCAGCTCGCGTATGCTCGCAAAGAACAAATGGCGTCTGCGTTCTTGGACATTAAGGGGGCTTTTGATTCCGCTTCTATTGACATTCTTTCGGGTAAACTTCACCGACAAGGATTTCCTCCAATTTTGAACAATTTTTTGCACAATTTGCTGTCCGAAAAGCACATGCATTTTACGCACGGCGATTTGGCAACTTTTCGCATTAGCTACATGGGTCTTCCCCAGGGCTCATGCTTAAGCCCCCTTCTTTACAATTTTTATGTGAATGACATTGACGCATGTCTGGCAAATTTATGCACGATAAGACAACTTGCAGACGACAGTGTAATCTCTGTTACAGGAGCCAAAGCTGCCGATTTGCAAGGACCATTGCAAGATACCTTGGACAATTTGTCTGCTTGGGCTTTACAGCTAGGTATCGAATTCTCTCCGGAGAAGACTGAGATAGTAGTTTTTTCTAGGAAGCATGAACCTGCTCAGCTTCAAACACAATTAATGGGTAAAACGATTTCTCAGGTTTTGGTACACAAATATCTTGGTGTCTGGTTCGACTCTAAAGGCACCTGGGGTTGTCACGTTAGGTATCTGATGAAAAAATGTCAACAAAGAGTGAATTTTCTTCGTACAATAACCGGACAATGGGGGGGAGCCCCATTTCTGCTTCCGCTCCGCAACAAACACACATTTGATCAAACTCGAGCGAATACAATATCGTTGTTTGCGTATCGCCTTGGGTTGCATGCAGTCGACCCATACGATGAGTTTGGAGGTCTTAGCTGGAGTACTACCATTGAAAATTCGCTTCTGGAGCCTGTCTTCTCGTATTCTTAATAAATGTGAGGTCTTGAACCGTCCCGTGATTGAAAATTTTGCAAGGTTAATCGAACTTAATTCTCAAACCCGTTTTATGACATTGTATTTCAATCACAATTCCCAAAATATTAACCCTTCTTCGAATATTCCAAATCGTGTCGACTTATCAAATACTTCTGATTCTACTGTGTTTTTCGATACATCCATGATATAAGAAACTCGTGGAATCCCGGATCATTTACGCGTGCAGCAGATCCCCAAAATTTTTTCCAATAAATATCGAAACATCAACTGCGACAATATGTTCTACACTGACGGATCACTTCTTGATGGGTCCACTGGCTTCGGTATTTTCAATAACAATTTAACCGTCTCCCATAAGCTCGATAATCCTGCTTCTGTTTACGTCGCAGAATTGGCTGCAATTCAGTACACCCTAGGGATTATTGAAAAAATGCCCACGGACCATTGTTTCATCTTTACGGACAGTCTCAGTTCCATTGAGGCTCTCCGATCGATGAAAGATGTTAAGCACTCTCCGTATTTCCTGGGGAAAATACGGGAACATCTGAGTGCATTATCCGAAAAATCGTATCAGATTACCTTAGCGTGGGTCCCTTCTCACTGCTCGATACCGGGCAATGAGAAAGCGGACTCTTTGGCTAAGGTGGGCGCAACAAACGGTTGAATTTATGAAAGACCAATTGCCTTTACTGAATTTTTCTCATTTGTGCTTCAGAATACGATCATCAGTTGGCAAAATGCTTGGACCAGAGAGGAACTGGGAAGGTGGTTACATTCCATAATCCCCAAGGTGTCGACGAACCCGTGGTTCAAGGGGTTGGATGTAGGTCGGGATTTCATTTGCGTGATGTCCCGGCTTATGTCCAATCACTATAGATTTGACGCGCATCTCCGTCGTGTTGGGCTCGGGGAAAGTGGTATCTGTGCCTGTGGTGAAGGTTATCACGACATAGAGCACGTTGTTTGGTCATGCCCTGGTCACCGTGACGCCAGGTCTAAATTAATAGCTTCCCTGCAGGCCGAAGGTAGGCAGTCGGCTGTTCCTGTTCGTGATGTCTTGGCGAGCCGTGACCTATCCTACATGTCCCTTATATACGTTTTCCTGAAATCCATCCACGCCCCAGTTTAGTCCTACCCCCTTCCGCCTGCATCCAGCTTAACGACAAGAACACGTTAAGACCCCGGATCCGGTAACAGCAATCAGACCCGTACGATACTCTCAAGGCCCGAGTGGCCCAGCAGCGGAACATGTGCTTACCTATGGCAATGAAAACCATCATACAGTAAACCAGTGCTTTTAATGCAAAATATTATAGCTTTAAGTTACATTTAGTTTCAGCTCGTAGTCGGCAGCGAGGATAAAAAATTTGCTTTTAGTTATTAAGATACTTTAGAAAGTAAGCTACCAGAAATAATTGGTGCCGTTAAACATTAAATTGTATTTGTGCCGTGTCAAATAAATTATAGATGAACAAAAAAAAAAGAACACCACTATTTTTTATTTCATCTGGCTCTGCAGCAGTTCCTGAGTCTCCTCGTTGCTGAAAGCAGCAAAGCTGGAGTTAGTGTGAAGGTGGGCAGATTCAAGAGGCCACAAAAATCGGGACTGTGCCTCTCAATTGCTTGGTATATACCGGGAAACGGGACGCTTAGCACACCACACGAGGGTCCAAGTTGGCTGCTAAACCGGAAGCATGAGGCTGACGCGATTGAACCTGAACTTCTGCTATGCGGTGCAGCAGTTGCTTCGTTATCGGACATTGCCATTGAATTGGACCCCTACCGTATCCCTCTTGGAAATTGAAACGTGTAGCGGATAGATCCGGTATGGAGATCATATGGACGACAAGCATGTCCCAAACCCGGCAATTTGCGTAGACCTAAAATGAATGAGCAGTTGTTATGCTTCGCCGCAGTTACAAAAAAGTTCGCTCAGGTGGTGGTCAATCGAGTAACTGTGGATCTGATGGATCTAACGTCGGTGGTGATTGCGGGTGATTTCAGGCTGACGAGTAGGGAAGCCACTTTATGAATCAAAGGGGGAAGCTTTGGCGAAGCTCAACTAAGACTGGCCAACGTCGGTGCTAGAAGCACTTACAGTAGAAACGGTGCGGAGTCGATCATTGACGTGACGTTCGTTAACCCGGGGCTGATCACGCACTGGAGGGTAGGCGATGGCCACACTAAAAGTAACCATCAGACGGTTAGCTTTTACGTTGACACCAGGCCTGTTTTGATAGAACATGCACCAGCGGCAACAGAAACCCATGCGATGACACCTACAGGATTGTAATGGTCAAGGTCATGGGTGTGTCAGCCCCAGCGGAGTAGTCACGAGCGATGTTATAGCGAATAATAAAGGAAGTTTTATACGCCACGAGCCAAATCTCACCACAAACAGTGAGTCACGGCAGTCGCACAGAGGTTGGGAAGCCGGTTAAGGTTACGGAGAGTGAACTTATTGAAATCATGAACTCCCTTAAGGTGAATAAAGCTCTAGCATATAATGGAATTCCGAACCTAGCTATTAAGACGGCTTTGAGGGTAGCACCCGGGTCCACCAGCTGGTCCATCCAGGAGCATGTAGAGACCACCAAGAGCATATAGAGAAACGGGCTCACACTCGTTTTCTGAGTGAGTAGTAAGGAATGAGCGAGGGATATGGAGGGGACAACACTCCTCAACATTATCACAAGACTGGTGTTGAAAACTGCCGCACGTTTGTCGTCGCTCGCGCAAGTTCACGGCTATTCAAAATTTCGATCATAAAAAATTAGAATTTTTAGTTTGTTCTAACAATCACGAGTGAGTAAGTACCCACACAGATATTTTCCGAGTGGGGTCAGAAATGTATCCCAATCACCGCAGTTGTAGCACAAGGTTTCATCCAGGGTCCGGTGTTATATAATGCCATGTATGACGGTAAGTTAATTGTGGGTTTTGCGGACAATATAACTGAAGAGATCAGTCAATTAACTATATCTAGTTGGAGGCCATGACATCGTCCATACATGGTCAGGGGCGTTAGGTACTTCCTGTTACCACGGTAAACTGGAAAGTACCTACAAGCTCATGTGTCTGAGAGGCGGGTTCGCCAGAGAAGACGTACAGTGTTTCGACCGTGATATGTGATACGAGAGGTATATCTTTGATGGCCAGGTGGCAGCGGGTATGGTCCCCCTCTACCAATGATGGATGGACCCGCCGACTCAAGATATCCACATGGATCGAGAGGCGCCATGAGGATGTTAGCTTTCATCTGACACAGATTTTACCTGCATAGCTTTGAGCACGTGGAGTCACTAATGTGTCCCAAATGATGTGCAGCTGCGAAATGGTGGCAATTGGGGCTCGTCGTCGCATTCTGTATTTTGAGGGCAGTTAAAACGGCTGCTTCCAGATCGTTCTCGAGTTCCAAGACACCAGTCGACCGGTCAACCTTCGAAGACCAGCGAAAGCTAACTCCTCGTCTCTAGGTAGCTATCTATGAGGAATATGAAGCAGGTACGTGCATCAAGCACAATGACTACTCTCTGATGCAACACCTAACGGAAAAAAGGCTGGATACCGGCGGGCTTTAGCAGGTCGGATCCAACAAACTGCACCTCTTCCCCTGAGTCTCTGAAAAAAAAAAAAAGATCCTAGAGGTCACTAGGAGTGCCAGAAGTAGCAGATCCCGGCTCAACATCCCTAACTATTGTCTGTTTATAGGCTGACGTTAACTATTTCGCAAATATTTCACATTTTCATCAAGGGATGCTGGTTCCTTACTATCAAGAATCACGTTGAAAGGCATGCTCGAGTGCTGTTCACAAGACTCCAGAAGTTTCGAGGGTGACATCGTGAAGTTCTTTTTTAATCTCGTACCCAACCTACATTAAGTTGTACTATGACTATGGGTTGCATGGCGATACAATATCCTCTGTGCTGTGTTGCAATCACGTTTTAGCTATCTAAACTTAGAGGCACCTAAAATGACTGATTAAATTAAGGGGTATTCCAAGAAGGGTAACATGATATGAGCTGCCATAAGGTACAGAAAGTGAAATGATCAGATTTGAATGGACAAGGTACATGCAGAATTCATCATTGTCGAAGTTAAATTCGCCGCTGTAAAACATCACATCCAGAGTACGAAAGCATTCACGAACTCCATTTCATTAACGAACGTAGAGCTAGCAGATCTCGGGGTTAAATCATCAGAAAGAACAACACTGTTGTCATTAGTCACCTTATAATGATTCTTCAATTTTCGTTCGATGATCATTTGTTTTTTTATTTGTTTACTATAATTTATCCGACATTAGTCTTAATGAATAACAGAGATTAAAGTCAAGTCTACAAATTCTTTGATTCGTTCAACTTATACACAAACTTGCGGGATGGTTCGCCTCAAATAGATCTTCTACGCTCGGAAAGGTCCTAATTGCAGCAGTGATAGGTTCGTTAAGCCTAAATGGTGTGCGTAAAATGCGGTGTGTAGTAGGGCAGTTGATCGTAAGGATCATTGAGAGGCACTGAAGTTTGGCTGGAACAGGAGACTCGGTGAATCTATTATGCCGTTCAGTATTTTCGCAACAAATGAAACTTGTTGAATTTTACGACGACGTTCAAGCGTGTCAAGACCAAGTGATCGACAGCGGTCAAGTAATCGACACGCCAGGGTAGGTCGCGTAATGCAAGTCGGACAGATCTATCTGAACACGTACGATTCACAGACACCATTTTGACTGATAAGGATACCCCTGAAGCTACAATTTTCAAGTAGTGGCCGTACTACAACCAATCTTTAACCGCAGCATTGCATAACTGAAAAATAACACGAAAAGTGAAGGCCTCATATTGCATCCTTGCGGAATTCCAGATTGATTTGTGAATTGCGACGAAACACAGTAACGAAGCTTTACACGTTGAGTTCTTTCACATAAATATGACCTCAACCATTTAAGAAACGGGTGCGATGCTTCTAAACGTGAAGCTTTTCGCAATAATATGCCATGGTCAATTCGATCGAAATCTGCCTTCAAATAAACTGATTGACAAGCCAAAGCACCATGACATGATATACTATACAAACTGAAGTATAAAATTTGATATATTATTTGATTTACTATAAAATTCCCGTTTAAACCGTGTATACATTTTCCCAGCCTAGCAAATGAGGCAGGTAACTTGCGAAACAACAACGTTTGCTCGGTATCTCCGGAGTGCGATGAAGCGCTTAGGCATACGCGTGGCTCGCTTTTTGATTCTGCACTGCTGCACGTCGCCCGCCACCCGTATCGGAGAAGATCGGGAAAAATGAAAAAAAAAACATGTTGATCAATAATTGATCAACAAGAGAAGAAAAAACAAACGCTACCGATATGAGGTCGTTATCCGAAACCGCTCATCTCACTTCATGGCCATGTGGAGTTGTGTATGTAACTTTTCGCGGTTGAAAAAAAACTAACACTGTTACGTGATTTTCCACCGTCACAATTGGGATGCACATTTTTTTTTTGCCGTGATTTTTTAATGTATAAGTGGGGAACTCGCAAGTTTGGTTGTGCACTAGGTACGTATTCCATCGGGAGCGGATCGACTGTCAGAGACCAAAAGGAGGAAGGAAAGTTTTGCGGCATATTCAAACATACCGCAACCGGCAAGCTCGAGACGGCATCGCAGTGCCAGCTTTTCGTGGCTAGAGACGTGTGCCGTCGCACAGCAGTGGTGTGGTGACAGTCAAAAAGGAAAACTAGTCGTGGAGATCCCGTTTATGTTTTTTTTTCGCGAGATGTGCACCGATTGGCAGCAACATACAGCAAACGGACAGCTTGTGTTTTGTAAGTGAGTGCCCCGCAGCTTGAAGCTATTCATCGAAGTTAATTGGACCTTATCAGAGTAGATTCGTACTGGAAGTATACAGTTTTTTTTGTTTTAGTGAAAACCGATAGGCATGTGAAATTCGAAGACGTGCGGTTTTTCTCTCATTGCATTCAACCTGTAATCTATTTCATATTAGTATATCTAATCTATTCCTTGTTTTTAAAAGCTTATACAGTGCGTACGAATGCAGTATTTGAATTAGAACACTTGTGTCTGTTGATTTTGAGTCCTTCACTTCAAACTTGACTTTTATGTCTGTAATCAGGTATAAAGTTGCCAGACACCTACTTTCTGGATTTGATTTACAATTCATCCTGCTCTCCTTTTCAAGTAAATATATTCAAAACTTATTCAAATTGGTTACAGATTTGTATCATCATCCAATGTTTTTTTTTTCGTTATGATTGGTTTTCAGCAGTGGTGGGCACCATTCCGCTAATTCGCTAAAACGCTAATTAGCGACGCTAATTTTCAGTTAGCGGTTTAGCGGTTTAGCGGTTTCGCTAATTTTTGAGCTGATTAGCGAACTGTTAGCGTCGCTAGAATTTTGACCTTCGAAACGCTAATCGCTAATTCGCTGAATTTGTAGAGAAGCGACAAAAAAATATTTACAAAATTTGTGAGTTGCTGATGGCGTACATAAATTGATTCGAACGATGAACGTACTTTACGGCGAAAATTACTTTATAACGTATGTTTCATTCAAGAAACGTTCATTTGTCTCAACTGTCTAATGTTTCTCTCTTTACGACATAAGTGCAAGTCAGTCTTTTTACCATAGAATGGGGTTCCATTTAGCGTACAAGCCACTAGAGCATCCTGGAATTATGGTAACTTCTTCGATTCAAATAATAATTGTGTTGTTTATGGAAAAAATTTTAGAGTAGATTTTTTTTACATACAAGCAAAACCAATTTTGCTGCTCCTTGTTTTTAATTAAATCCTCAGGCACATACTAACAGACGTAATATTGGAACCTAGCTTCATTGTCACGAAAAAAACCATCATTTCAAATTTCTACTGAAGCGATGCGCTACCGGCTTGATTACTCCGCTTTGTCATCTTTCCCACCTCTCACTCTCTACAGGCAACTTTCCATCTGCATGGAAGTTCGCGTATATGTTTCCGGTTTCCAAAAAAGATGACAAGAGAAACGTCGATGATTCCCGCGGAATCTCCGCCGGGAATGCAGTCTCAAAACTGTTCGAATTGGTCGTGATGGAACCGATTTTTTATCATTGTAAGCCTCTTATCTCTGATACGCAGCATGGATTCAAGCCAAAGCGTTCAACAACAACGAATCTTCTAACGTTCACCTTATTTGCAATGGATATTATGTCTGAAGGGCACCAAACCGATGCTATATACACTGATTTGCAGGCAGCCTTCGATAAAATTAATCACAACATTACCATTGAAAAACTCGACCGAATTGGATTTGGCGGAAACATTTTACGCTGGCTTCAATCGTATCTTGCGTATCGGCACATCATGGTAAAATTTGGAGACAACAGATCGCAAGAATTTCATGCTTCTTTCGGAATCCCACAAGGTAGTCACCTTTAATCTTCATCCTCTACTTCAACGATGTGAACTGCATTCTCAGTCGCCCCAGAATATCTTTTGCCGACGACATGAAAATTTACGCCAAAGTGCTGATAGCATATCTGCTATACCGTTGCCACAGCCTCGCGAAATTTGGGAATGATAATGAGAATGGCCAAGAATTTCAGGGACGTGTATTGCAAAAGTCTATATTGCTCATTAGTTCGCTCGACGCTAGAATACTGTTCAGAAGTGTGGAGCCCTCATTACTTTAATGGTGCCAACAGAATCGAAGCAATTCAGCGGAGATTTGTACGTTTTGCTCTTCGACATCTACCTTGGAACGATCCTTACCAGCTCCCCAGTTATGAAAATCGCGCGCAGCTCATCGGCCTTGACTCTTTGAAAGTAAGACGTGATCTTTCACGAGCTATGTTAATTGCTGATACCCTGATGGCGAGAACCGACTGTGCTGTAAAACTGGGCAATATCAATCTTATCATTAATTCCAGAGTCGTTCGGAATAACCTTGTCCTGCGAATTCCTTTCGTCGTACAAATTATGGGGCAAACGGAGCTCTTAGTGGACTTCAGCGCGTTTTCAATAGTGTATTCTCCGTTTTCGACTACCATCTACCTCGCTCTAGTATTAGGAGTAATTTTTTAAATATATATTGAGTCTGTTGATGTTGAACGAATAAATAAATAAAATTTACAGTTAAACCACAGTCATTGCGTGACAGCGTCGTCTAGGGAGCTGTCATGCAGTCTGATATATTTTTGTGGTTCTCAGTTTGACACATGCACGTACACTAGCACTGCTTTTTTTACAGAAACTACTGTTATCTCCCAAACGAAGAATTGATTCAGAACTTGCTAGAAATGTCTGTTGGTCTGTGTCTCAAGTTTGAAGATCGTATTGCAAACTTCGAACCTCTCATTATAAAGAGCATTCAAAAGTAATTATTTTCGTTTGTTTTTATGAGCTATAAATATGGCCATATGACAATCTACGTGTTAAAAAGTTAGCGATTAGCGAAAGTTCCGCTAATATGGGTTTAGCGTTTAGCGTTTAGCGATTATCGAGCTAAATATTCCAGCTAGCGAATTATCGATTGGCGTCGCTAAATTTTCAGTTAGCGGTGCCCACCACTGGTTTTCAGATTTACCCTTGTCAAAAATTTTGTCAAAAGTATCCTTTTTTATCATTCCTACTTCAGCTCAGTTAGTTACAGGTGGATGATTTGTGCGAACGATTCATCGTCCTGTCACACGTCGACCGTCAATTTACGAGAAACTAATGCGCATCGTACGGTGCGGGAGGATGGATATCATTAGATGTCAATGTGGTAGTCCTTTGCACACGGGTGGGAGTGTCTGCAGATTTTATTGAGAATGCCTAGGCTACCGCCTAGCTACAACAGTGTGTTGTGTATGCATGAAAAGGGTCCTAAAAGGAAATCAAATTTACGATAGGATAGCTTTTCAATCGAATTTTCCTCATATGACAGTCAGTCGTACAGCGATAATTGGACTCGATGTAGCATACGATGCATGTAGAGATTGCTTCTAACTCAGTTTGAGAGAGGGTTTCTTGGCAGACTAAAAATGGATTATGGAATCACTAATGTTAGCAACATCATTGAATTGAATTCAACAGGTCAATAATTTAAGGTGTTTAGAAATCGGGTATCCATCCTAGTGATCGACATTGGAACGGAAGATTGGGTTCTAGTGGGATCCATTCCGGTCAACCGGAGTTTAGGGAATCAACTAATAACTAAGCGGATATTAGAAGACTTGGTGTTTGGGTATGTGTGAACAATGATAAACAAATTTTACACTCAAATTTTGTTATATTCATAACATTGCGTTATGACACATAAGGGGTTAAAGACACATAAGGGGGGATAAAAGGGTGGTGCAGCTTGTATCACCAAGTTTTTTTTGTCATTTTTTGCTTGTCATTAATTTCTGATTTTTTTTTTTCATATTGCAGTTTAAAACTCACATCCGGCCATAAGGTGCACGACTAAGTTCTCGTTCGCTTTTAAATAAAAATAAGACAAATAAAAATAGGATTATCGAATCACAATCAACATTTCCGCTGCCAAACAGGTTTGATTAAAACCAAATGGTTTTGAGTCCAAAAATGGCCCAGTTATTGCGACACAGTTAATGCGACACAGTTAATGCGACACAGTTAATGCGTAACTTGTGAAAACGCTATTTTATGTTTGCTGCGGTGAAGCTAACATGAAATATCGTTTTCACAGGGAACTTATTATCTATTTCCGAGTCTTATGCTTCTGAAAAAGCGAAGTTCGAAGTCGACCGTTTGTGGCTTCAGTACCGTTTTACCTTAGGGGATTTTTTCTTGTTTGGTGTTCATCGGGTCATTTCAAATGAAATTGAAGACGGTCTCAATTGACGGAGACACTGTCGCAAATTACTCCTTCAGCGTTGTCATATGAAATTAGCACCGCATCATGTCATTCGATGATAGTTTTCTAACACTATTATCCGCAGATAGAACGCAGATAGATGGTATTCAATAAATACGTCACGCAAGTTATTTTTGCTGTTGATTAACTAAACTGATATTGGCGTCCTACGTTTCATATCGTCACGGTTTCCTTAACTCCTCGTCTCTACATATACGTGAATTACAGTATGTGAGCATTTTGTCTCCATCAGCGCTCAATATAATTTTCAATTGAAAATCATCAGTGCTAATCTCAATTGAAAATCATTTTATTCCTTTTCGAGCCCTTTTTTGTGTCAAAATCAAAGCAAGAGCATTCGAGTAGTTTTCATTTCACTCACAAAGTCCTCGAAAATGAAACACATGTTTTTCAATTGAATACGACTGTAAACAGCATCACTGTAATCTGACAATTGTCAAGCTCTGCTCGTGTCTCACTCGGTAACATTAGTATTAAAAAAGTAGTAGGGTGGTATTCAAGACACGACCGCATGACGTTGGACTACGGTATTCTTATATTCCATTAAAACAAATAATAGAGAGAATTGCAACTCTAGTATTTGCTGCAATTTTATCTAACAGTGCATTTCTGGATGCTGAGACGTTAAAACGTTATAAATAATAATATATACTAAAAGAATGGATATCTTTTATCCATTCAACCGAAAATTTTAAATTTGAAAATTGTTTGACATTTAATCGATAAAACTCATGCTAGGTTAGTTCCAGCCCAGCATATAACTTCATGTATTTGAAAAAAAAAAAACGTTTGGTTCAATAGCTCAATATAGCAAGAGCTCAATCACACGTTTTTCGGTAGTTGTTATCAAGGTTGGGGCGAGTGACAGGAAAATATCTTAACTTCTTCAGTTGTGATTTAGAGCATTTCTAATTGTTTTGTTATTTTTCACGATAGCGACAAGTTTGTTTCTTTCTCTGTGTGCGAGAAACAAAATCAAAACCGCGCACCGAGAAACAAAAACGAAAATCTAATGAATGCTCATTGAGAAAACTTGCAACTTTTTTTACCAATAACTTATGATACTCAAAAGAACCCGTTTTGATCTAAATCAAATTTCTAGTAAATAAGTGTTGATCATTCATAGGTAGTAATTTTTCCTCGATGAATAAAGACTGGCTGAAGAAGTTAAAATCGCTGCTGTAAAATCAAATTCACAACTGTGTTCGTTAAGACGTTTTAATATTTTCAATGACAATAATAATCTTCGAAAAACACCCGCTAGTTATTCACACACATGCTATAACTATCTAAACACGCGTTAAAACTATTCATACACACGCTGTAGCTATAGCTATCCATACACACGCTATTCCTTTCCATACATCCGATACAACTATCTATACACACGCATAAGCTATCCAACCATGTGCTATTACTATCCATACATACGCTATAACTAATCATTACACACGCAGCAGCTATCCACACACAAGCTATAACTATCCGTACACACGCTGAAGATATACACGCAATAGCCATAATATGCTACACTTGCTAGTGTCTTACACACGCTATAGCTAGCCATACACACGCAACAGCGCCATCCCTATCATCGCAAATGTCATAGCAATACAGATGCACATACGCTATATGTGCACACTGCACACACACCCAACGTTTTCACCCAACGATATCTGAATTGGATTACCGCTGGTGGGGTCCAACTCAGATCGAAGGAGCACCGAACTGAATGAAGAAATGCAGCTTCCCACTACCTTCGCCGCTGCTGCCTGATACCACCGCTCTGGTTCTGCTGCAGCTCAGTTTGGCCGCTGGAATCAGCCACCGCTGCTGATTATACAAGACCGGCCTGGTGGCCTTTCACTTGTTAACTGAAGACTGCTATGAGACGACACAGGCTATTATATAGCCCAAAGCAAAAATCCATCCGCGAGCAAACAAGAAGCGAGCTTGTGATTGGTTGAATGTGCACGACTTTTAACACAACTTTTAACTAGTTTAGTATCGAAAACATATTTAAATTTTTATATGACAATCTTGCGCAATATTTCCCCTATCAATCAAGCCATTGGTGTTTAGAATCTGTTCAGTGGTAATGATAAAAGAAGCATTTTAAAACGGTGTTGAAACACCTGTTGCAGCTACCGAAAGCGAGCTCGTTATTGGTTGAAAGCTGTGAGACTGTTTACAAAGTCAGATCGGTTGTATCCGTTAGTGTCGACTGTGCTTGTGAAGAGAGGTGGTGATTGGTTGCTCGTTATGATTTAGACAATCGATGTGATTTATCAATTTTTCAATAGTGTATCTCGAACAATAGGTTATTTTTGTTACATAAATTCAACCGTAAAAGAATTTCTGATCGGTTGATGCCAAAACCTCAAAATTCTGAAAAGAAATGACTGATATATAAGCGCTCAAAACCTGACCACTTTTCCCTGGTTTTCCCCGGTTGAATTACTAGATTTTCAAATTCAGGTGCCTAACTTCGATATAGACGTTAGTCCAACGTCAAAATGGACTTCTTACGGTTGGTGATAAAAACCTTAATTAATCCACATAGCAGTGAGACCCACCCTGAGGCAGCTACACCTTTCATTCGACGCTAATTTTGTCGAAATCGGTTCAGCCATCTCTGAGAAAAGTGAGTGAATTTAGGTAGTCTTTGCAATTTGTTTCTTTTCATAGTTAAGTTTCACATTTTTAAACATAACAGGCAAAGTAATAGTCCGATTGCAAAAAAAAAACAATAGGGTCTTATGGGGCAACTAAACCTACCATATTATGAAAATTGGTCCAGCCATCTCTGAGAAACATGAGTGAGATTAAATAGTCTGCAGAACACGTTTGAAAGCACGTTGAAAAGTTGCACATGCACACCATACACCACACACACACACATACAAACACATACATACATACACACACATACATACATACACACACATACACACATACACACACATACACACATACACACACATTCACACACATACACACATACACAAACATACACACACATACACACACGCATACACACATACACACACATATATACAGAAAATGCTCAGCTCGTCGAGCTGAATCGAGTGATATATGCCATTCGGCCAATGATTGTTATACCTTTCTACGGGAAAGGCAAAAAACTAAGATAAAATAATTTGCCCATGGATAAATTTTTCATGGAAGTTACCGTGGCATGGGGTGAAATTGATCACCCGAAAGTTCGTGATAAAAAATACTAATCAAAAGATACTGATCTTACAACACTAGGCAATGTTTACGTGTCCTAAAATGCAGTTTAACCCTTGCATGCCCGGTGCAATTTTACATATTTTCGAAAAATTCTCCTAACTCAATCAAAGCTCAATCAAATTTGATCAAACTAGTTTTCAAATAACAAAGAAAGTATTGAATTTACTTACAGTAATCTCAATTGAGGGTTCATTACGTTAAATTTGGAGAAGTGAGTAAAGTTTGATAAAAGCTTAAAAATATAATTTTCAACAATGATTTATCCATACCATTAAAGTTATACTGATGAATTCGCCGGAGACCACAAAGATTTTAATTTCAGAGTAGACGATAGAAATTTCACCAATAGCAATAGAGGTTTTCCAGTACTTACCAGTACTTGTTTTAAATATATACCTATTTCGGGAAAAATGTACATGAAGCTAGTTAACTGGAAAATATAAAAATTATTCAATTTCACCCCGTTCCATGATAATGATATTAGTTTTCTTGACAATAATTCTACGCCCTCGCGAGCGGCCTTCTGGTAGTTAACCGGATCATTCGCCATGGCAGACGAAAACATGCGAGTAGGTTTCTTCGTTTTATTTATCAATTCCTCATCAGTTCTCGCGTTAAAATTGTTGGAGTAGATCTTATGCTTCAGGTTTGCCTAGAAATTCTCGACGGGTCGCAGCTGGGGGACGTTGGGCGGGTTCGTCGACTATTCAACCGGTCTCTTCTAATGATCGTTTCCAGTAGTGGGCCGACACCAGATCCGGCCGAAACACCGCGTCTCCGCCCTTATGTGTATTTCTTGATGAACGACGCAACTTCCGGAAGGCCCTTGTTACTATAAATTTCCTTGTTCACGGCAAGCCCGAAGCGAAGGCAAGGCTTTGTCATCTCTTTCTCGCTGATTGTCAGCCACAGCAGCATCTTTTTGGGGATCTTGGTGTGTGAAATGAACATCACCTTGGAGCTTTCTGGTTTCGCGGGAGAAACCCTACCAGTCGTTGCCATCGATGGTAAAATAGGTCTCATCGTCCATCAGCACCGCCATGTCGCGATTCACTGGAAAATCGATTTGACCATCTTATGTAGCCACTGTCGCTGCGCAATCGCCTGCAGGTCTTAGACCAGTGGACGGGACTGCCGCTTCCTGACATATATGTCCATGTTCACCACGTACTTTTCCACTGGTTGGCCGGTTACTTTCGTCCCACTTCTCGGCCAAGCGCTCGCAGCGATGTAGCCAACTTTTCCCTCGGCCTTCCTCTTCAGCATTCTTTGGAACATCTTGTCGCTCAGGGTCGTCGGCCGACCGTAATCGGGCTTTCTCCCGATGCTCTGATTGTCCCATCCAATAGTTCTTTCTGCTCCCACGCAAAACGAGTAGCTACGGCTCTGACAGTTGAACAACTTTTCACTGCTTCTGACTTTAGTCACTTTACTAGTCTGACGGAGTTGAATCGTGAACCAATTTAAACTGTCATAACGGGAACCAGTCAATGGGCTTTCTATACGAATAGTTCACGTGATAACAGTTTTAATTGGTGCCCGAATCCACTCCGCCAGACTTTAAATATAGGGACTGTACTTCTAACTGCTTTCAACTGATTCAGACAGTAACAAGGCTCGCTGTCTGAACACATTCGTGTTCAAATATGTCAAACGAGTACTCGCCACCACAATGCTTTTCCCTATACGTATTTCAACTGTTTTTTAGAAATGATAATTACACACGTTGTGTGCGGTGATTCTGGAAATTGCTTATATCATTAATCGTGCTATAATATTCCTCAACAAAAATAGAATGATGTAAACAGAAATAAACTAAAATGAAATCACCAAACAACTCTTCGATGCGCAAGTGTCATTCCACCATTCTTTTTATGTGCGAGAGCCGACGGTTGTTTTACATTTACCAGCTTTCAGGAGGGTGCGTTTTGTGCGATGTTTTCGTTAAGCTATGTGAGGAGGTTTACGTGCAATGCAAGCTGTTTCTAAGAGGGAGGCTCAAATTTACTTTTATTTATTTATCTATCAGCTCTATTCAAAATTGATTACGAATAAGTGAAGTTTTCATTTTCACAAAATAAAAGAAAGAAACATGAATGAGAGACAGTTTCTCTAGAAAAGAGTCAATTATAACTGAAAAATGCTTCTAGCTATTAAAAAAGTAAAGTTACTATTTTCAGTTTTCGATTGATATTATCGTTGACTTTCATTAACCCAAGAGAGATAATCTAATTTTGGCGTTAAGGTGATTCATGAATTTTGAATCATTTAAAATGAAAGTTTTTGTTTAAAATTTAATAATGAGCGCTCATTACGGTGTTAACGGTTCATAACAAATACCAGGATTCAGTTTTTTGTAAAACGGGAACGAATTCGCACTATTTAAAAAAAAGAAGAGCGCAATGTCAGTAAAAGCGAGGAGTTAAACTTACGAATACTTTCTATCTAGGGTTAACTAATGGATTTTGTGTCCATATACCATTTATGTCTTTATTATTTTTCATCATTTACGTATTGTTATACGATTTTATCCAAGTAGTCTTCAACCTTATTTTTGTTGTGATGATATTCTAGGCAAAATACTGCTCTTAAAAGTAATTTTACACAGAAAATGAAGGACGACTATTACCAAAAGCGACAGTTTTTTTTTCTAGTAAATACTAAATGGTTAGAGGCAATGTGGCAAATCGTTCTCCGATAAACCTTAGTTCATCGACTCGATCTTTTAATTACGCCTACACAAATTGTCGACTATCAATAAATCATGATGTCCATTGAGCCGCTCATGTACGGTACGTATGAACTGAAATCCATATTACACTAGGTAACAATGTTCATACAAGCAAATTACCGCGCTCCAAAAAATTCAGATGTACTTTCTCAAACACCGATGATGCACAGCACACATGCATTGCGTCGATTCGGATTAGAGGGTGAACGAAAACAAATCAATGATTCATCAGCACGATACGCCAGGATAGGAAAAAATGAAAACATTCCGTTGATCTGGTTTACATCATGAAACCGAACAAATGAAAGTGAATGCACACTGATGGCTCGATGCAATCATTCAGGGCTGGGTTACAAATTTGTTTGCAGATAGTTGACAGCCAACAAGTTAGCTAATTTTGCTAGTGAGCTTAGGTTAAAGCTCCGCTAGTTAATTCTCAAACTAACAGTATTGCATGACTAACGTGAAATTTTGGTACACGACCCTGCATTTAATGATGTTTTTTTGCAAAGGAAAATTTAGAGGCAAATTAACAGCATCTAATGTGGCATCAATAAGTTTTCATAAATGTTGCTTTTATTGGTCTATTAATACTGATTTACATCAACAATCGGGTGGGAAAGATCTTTAGAGTAGATCGATTGACATTCAACTTTTGTATTTTCCAATGCATGAATTGTTTGGTTCGAAGTATATCGCTGCCATTTTAGAATACTGCTGTAACTTTCTCATTTTCTGAACTTTTTTCGCTTACTAAACTAAAGACCCTAGTTAGTATATAGCTCATATAAAGACGAACATAGACAATTACTGAAAACGATATGTTTTTTCAAGGATCAATTTACATTTCGTGTAGAAAAGTCAGAAATCCATTAACTCACTAGAGTGGCTTATATTATTTGGCAGAACAAATCAGCGTGCGAGGTAACAGTAATGGGGCTCATAACGAGCAGAAACGTTGGTCGGAAATCTGTTGTATGGGTGTTAGTATCAGCAAACAAAGCATGAAATTCAATGGAATTCCTAAATTCTGCATGAAAAGCGCAACAGAGATTGGTTGCTGGGAGTGATATTGTCTACTTGTATCAGGGTAATGATTGAGCTTTTACACCTACGTGCAAGATTAAATGTTTTCACTAGACATTCTGCTGTTTTTTTTTTGTTTCCGTCGCTGAAATGGAAAAATTTATAAAAGCATTTCCACACCCGGAAAAAATTGCCTGCGTTATTTAGGTCTAATTCGTTGTTTTGATTCCGGTGGCACAAATTCCCGACGTCTCATTGAGCTGAAATTTTGCAAAAGGAATTATTTCGTGAAGCTGAAACATTTTAGCCATACCGCTGAACGAAATTCCAAGGCCAAGTTTTTCCTGATGTTTGTATACATTACTCCAGCGCTAATAGTGAATCGCTTGTAAGTGACTTAGTCACTATTTTGTGTAAAACCACGGCGGAGATTTTACTTCGATTTATTTTTACGAGAACCAGTCACTTCGTATCCTGTGTTCTGAACACATAACTCAAATGAAAAATAATTCATTTGAATTTTAAAGGCCTATTCAATTCACTTTCTATAATTCAAATCTAAAACGTCCCAACCGTCATTATTATTTTACTGCAAATCGGCCATTAGCCCTCTTGCGTATGTTGCAAGATGTAGAACATGATTTTTTCCACAAGAAGTGCCGTATTTGTCATTTGTTTTTTGCCAGTCTTGAGCTGTTCTATCGAAAACTTCCTAACTCCACTTTCTAAACGTAAGTGATCAATTGTAAGCAGCAGTTTTGCTCTTGCAATGTATAGTTTGATTCCGCCACCTCACTCCTGCAGGCACTATTCAAAAGTTGACTGAATTTAGTGAATTCAAAAGATTCCCTAGAATACCTCTATCACACGCCAATACCAACCGCTAAAAATGAGATAGTTGCAACAAAGTTGAGCATTTTTCCCAAATAGGTTAAGCTTAATTCAGACAGTGGAAACGAAGCATAGGATAAACGCAGCCGACAAATTGCAACTAACAACGCATCTAGACATGCAGATATGCCCTCTTACATTAAAATGGTTGCTCACTCGAATGTAAACGATGTCTCGACCAAGCGATTAGCTGCAAGACCACGTTCGGGACGAGCAAAAAATGGTCCTATTTAGAGCAATGCACTTATAACAAACCACGGTAGGGGAGAGCAAACTCATTAGGGTAATCATCTTCATCGGCTGCGGCTGGCGCTTGGAGTTATGTACTTTTTTTCCTGTCGGTTGTGAAGCCAGCAGTTAGTTTGATTATTTGCAGGGTGGTGTGCGAACCTGAAAAATGTAATGAAACGCCGCAGCTCCGAAGAACCGCGAGCTAATTTCCATTTCAACTATGTTTCACTAATGAAAATACTTACACTTTTCACTTTTTTATTTCTTTAACAGAAATGGGTTTCTTGGTTAACTGTCGTCGGCGAGGGCTTGATCCACGATGGTCACTATTGGTAGCGTTGTTGATGAAACTAGTTGTTCTAACTTCCAGCGACGGAATAAAACTACCGGATCAAACGGATGCTGCCCTAGCGCAGTCAGTTGAGGGACGAGCTTCGGCGGTACCTGCAGTCAGTCCGGTCGATGGCGAAGGCCGTCGACAAGGGAAGCATTTGCTTGATTTTGTTGGTTTAGGTACCGGACCGAATGTGGATCCGTACCTGGGACGAACAAATGCTCAGTGTCTGAATGGTGAACTTGCCGATTGTTTCAAATCACAGGCTCTTAACACATTTACGGACTTTTTTGCACGAGATGAATATCAGTAAGTACCGAAGGATAATAAAAACCAGCACCAATTCATTTTTTTTTCACTCTTACAGATTAACATCTGAAGCTCGAATCGTTCGACTGCCAGAAACGCAAGTTCGCTCCCTACAGTATGAGGGCTTCGAGTACTCCGAAGAACCTCGCCAACTAGACTCGGAGTGGGACCAGCTGTATAAGTTTGGACTTCGTCAGCTTGAGCGCTTCGTCAAATCCACAGCCCTAGAATTCGAAATCCCAGAAGATCTTACAGAAGGCGGTCGCTATTCTGCACGGTTCATCGATGAAATTTCCGACGAAATCGACGTTATCGAAGATAAGAAAGCCCCACTTTTCACTCGTCACCGGCTGAAGAAAATATTTATCCCACTGCTGATTATTTTGAAAATCTTCAAATTGAAACTGTTATTTTTCCTGCCAGTTATACTGGGATTGGCCAGTTTCAAGAAACTCCTAGGTTTCGCTGCAATCATTATACCAGGAATTATCGGTTACCTGAAACTGTTCCGACCGAACCAAAGCTGCTGTACAAACGATTTGTTCGCAAATAATTACCAACCGCAGTATTCACCTCAAGGAGTCGGTTCAGTTAGTTACAACCCTTTTAAACCTCACCAGAGCCACTATTCTCGCCCAGGACCGAATTTTGCTAGTCCTTATGGCAATTACTATCGTGATGGTACGGATTTGAAGGGTGGAAGTGTGAAGTTTGGTGATGAGCAGGCCTATCAGGGCTATTCCGAATACCGTAACAATGATAAAGACATAAAGGCAGAGAAACAGTAACACATGGATAGCTTTAATGAAAATGATAACGTAGCTTTTGTATATAGGAATAATCCAAATCGAGTGAATGAGATGGCTAGTAGAGTGTGGTAGATTTTACTATTCGTATGTTTGTTGTGTGTCTCGACTTACCAGGATCGAAAACGAATCGTGATAGTGTAAATAATGACAGTTAGGAAAAAATAAATTTCTTATCGGAGAAAAAAGAATTCATTCAAGTTGTTTTATTTTTATTATGAAGCATTCACGTACCGTTGGTGTAACGTTGCAACATTTATTTAAAAATAAGGTCTCGATCATGCAGGGTACAGGAGTTATCGGCCAAATCAAAAATGACAATTCAAAAAAAAATTAGCTTCCACCAGGGATGGTGTTCTACACGATTTTTGACGTGGGGTTTCATCTTTTTTTCCTGTAGGAGCCTATGACCACTGCTACCATTAGTTAGATATATTGTGGTACAAATGTTTCGTCTTACTTTAGTAGAGTGGCATACCACAAAAGTCGAGAATGGAATTGAAGAATAAAAAATGAGCGTTTTCATGCATGTTGTATACCAGAAGACCGTGCATCTTCTTCCACCGCGCACATTTACCGAGTGCCACGGAGTCGACGACTTCTTCCTGGTTCTTTGCTGAAGATAGTTTTGGCGGCTCTCTCGTCAGACATTTTGGCTACACGTCAAGCCTACAGAAGCCTGCTCCAATGTATTAAAGCAAAGCCTTGGTGCTACATTCCGATTCGGAACTTGACCTTCTGTTTACTATACACAGACTTCGCAGCCAACTGTTGAGTGTACAGGACAATTGCGGGGCTAGCGCTACGATTCTACTGACACTAACAGTCTCTCCCGAGCCGAGACTCGAACCTACGATATCTGGCTTGTAAGGCCAGCAACGTACCTCGAGACCAGCTGGGGAAACAGCTCCAAGTATTACCTTCACTAAATCAGCATATTTGTACACCTGGTATAACTCGTGGTTCATGCGTTCGCGCAATACTGCATTTTCCAATTTATCGATCTCAGAACTTTACGCTCAAACACTCCGTGCACTCGTCGATCAGCTTCCTTCAAAGTTGATGGGTCATGTCCGTGAAAGGTCACCGGGAGGACCTTAGCTGGTTACGTAGTTCATAGAAGGCCGTGTTCATAGCTGCAACCCATCGTTTTACTTCATGGTTCATCTTTGTCACATGTTACACGCGTACCAAGAGAAACGAATTCGTCAATAACTTCGACTCGTTCCCCATCAATCCACACTTGAGCACCAGCACCACCGGAACTCCCATGCTCCATGTCAGCTACCATGTTATTTGTTTTGGCATAGATATTGATAAGTCTCAACCTCGCCGATCCCCTCTTAAGAGGCCTGTCTTGATGAGTAGAACAGAACGCTTTATATAGGGAGTTCAGCAACTCGCCTCGATAGTTACCCTGTCCTTACCCACTAAAACCCCCTCAGTGTCCAGCTCTGGTCTTCCCAGAATGACGGTTAAGTATTACGTCGAAAAGTGGCTTTTGTGCGTGATGCACCCTCTTTACTCTTATAACTTCCTAGCTAACTACCTGGAGACTGGTAGCTAGCTACCACTGGCGTATTGCTGGTTGACCCGCCACACACGTTGCAGCCCCAGGACGACCTGGAAGGCAGTCGCACAAGCCGCACTCTAGATGTCCGACTAGTTTATGCGGATTAGTGCCAGAACCGTTCACAGCCATCATGTCGCTTCTCGCCCGTACAAAAGAGGGGCATACGAAAAAGACATGCTCAGCAGTTTCCACCGCCTCCACGCACTCAGGACAGCTCGCGTGTCCGAACCTGTGCAGATATTGCCTGAAGCAATCATGACCTAACAGGATCTGCCATTGGACCATTCTCGCTTCCATCGGGACATCGAAAATGACCTTCTGGTACCACGTAAGCCCCTTGTGTCACGTTGGTCGAAGCATTTTCTGTCCTCCTTGATGGCGATGCCGATAGGCATCATGCCGGACAAGACACAGATTGATTCGTATGACACCGTTCGCAACGCAATTGCAACTATCAGGCACATGAGCCTGTAGGTACTTTCCAGTTTACCGCGGTAACTGTTTGTACATAACACTCTGGACCACACTGGCCCACCGTACCTAAGTATGGACGAAATCACGCTGAGCTCTCCTACGGGCACAGTCGACGTGCCTCCCGAACGTAATCTTGTCGTCAACCATAACCTACAAGAGCGTCAAAGATCGCTTTCGCTTGCCGATTTTGACGCATGTAGCTCCGATTTAAGGTGACCGTGACCACCATCTTATGATGTACTAGTTCCAGTTTCTGGAGCGCATCCAGTCCTCGACCTTGCGTATACAGTACGCGGCCGTCAACTCGACCTCCTCGATCGACTCGCCGTAAACTACTAGCGTTATGTAGTTTGCAAAGCCGACGATCACAGCTCATACAAGGAACTTGAGTTTCAACACCTCGTCATACATGACTTTCCCCAACACCGGGCCCAGGATGGAACCTTGAGGAACTTCTGCGGTGGGTGATTCGGACGCACTTCTGACTCTCCTCCGTGTTGTGAACAAGTACTCGGTTCTGCAAGTTATTAACCAGAATCTTCTACAGTGACACCGGTACTTGGATGCTTCTAAGCGCGAGCGCTTTGGAGTCCCAACTGGCTTATTCGAACGCGTGCCTCACGTCAAGCGTGACGATTGAGCAATAGCGTATTCCTTCTCTCTTGCGGTGGAGTGCTATCTCCGCCGTCTTGGTGACGGAGAAGATAGCATCCTGCCTGGACCTGCCCTTCCGGAAGCCGAAAAAAGGCACCTCTGCATGACTGCCCTGAACAGGTTAGGGATACCATTCGGTTCTGGTGCCTTTCTCACCTCTAGGGAGTTGGCGATCACGATGAGTTCCTCATTCGTAACTCTTGCCTCCTCCGCAACCTCGACACGGCCGTCATCGCTCACGGATTGGAAGTTTGGCAGGCTGGCTGACTATCCCTAGTCTATATCTAAGATACTGGAACGTCGGGCGTGAGACTCGACCGCCGAGGGCTAAGAACTTGGTTCGTGGCGTGGGAAAAGTTCATAGATGATACGCTACAGCATCGCTGGTGATCACTCTGCAGGCGCAAGCGCGCCTTTGGTCTTGGCCATTACGATCCTGTAGGCGTCACACCACGGATTCTTTTGGCACTCGCACATAGTCCATGCTTGCTTTTATCGCACTTTTTAGCATCAATCTTGCAGAGCCGAACGCTGCGCGGCGCTCTGTCCTCTGTTCTCTCGGAGGTATTCTCTGTCTTGCACGGAGGCTAGCACTGCGAAGGTCGGCTATCGCTTCAGTCCACCAGTAAACCGGTGGCTTCTCATTCCTAGGTTGGCGGGGCCTTCTGCACAATGGCCCAATAATGCTAAAAGTGGAACTTAATTCTATAGCGCCTTTCACCTTCATCCGAGATTAATAGTGTCTTCGGAACAATTGTTTGTATGAATGGCTAGCATAATCGCAAATTGTCAAAAATTATGAAAAGTTGACAATACTCAAAATAAAAAGAAAACAGCTTTTTTGTGTTGAGAGATAGAAAAGAGATTTATTCAGGAAAGTTGAAGAAAATTCAAAAATATGAAACTTTGTTGAACAAATGAAAGTCCTGTGTTCATTCAGTACAAAGTTATAAAGTAAATTATATGGAACTTACTTTAAATATAGTTTTTTGTACCTAACTTTTGTTAGAAGCATTTTTAATGTGTTGTCCGAAGAAATTATTAGGGCATACAAACTACACATTTCCTTCAAATACCATACATCTGCGGCTTTTTCTTACAAAGTTATATAAATTTTTAGTGTTTAATTTAATAATTTTAAACATTTCAAATTCATTGATTTCTTGCGATTGGATTATATCGTTTGAAAATGATTGGTTTTACCGGAATGGCAACATCCTCGACTTTTGGCTTTTATACGTTACCTCTATTCCGGATATATATTGGGTGCATTTCAGTTATTTTCGTTGTTTTCCAGAAACTGAAAGTGGTCATCTTCTTATTCAAAATGGTGTCCAGGGTCAATGCTTGGCTTCTCTACATCATTTTGATTACGGACATATCCATATGTAGTAGTATTCGGTTATTTTCGGCTGTTTCCCAGAAGTTGTCATTTTTCAATTCAAACTGTTGTCTAAGGTCAATTTATAGCTCCTTGCATCATTCTGGATCCGGTGATACTCATATTGGGTGGTATTTGGTTACTTTGGGCTATTTTTAAGGAACCGTAAGTTGCCATATTGGATTTAAACATGGCAGTTGGAGACAATTTCTGGCCCCTGAGCATCATTCTGGTTTAAGAAACACCCATATTGGGTGTTATTTGGTTATTTTCGGCTGGTTTCCAGAGACCGGATGTCAACATCTTTGAATGCATAATGGTGTCTGTGGTCGATTCTAACTCCTGTGTATCATTCTGGTTCCGAAGATACTCATATTGTATGGAAATCGGTCATTTTTGGCTGTTTTTTTAGAAACCGGAAGTTGCCATCTTACAATTCATAATGGTGTCTGAGGTCAATTTTCAGCTTCATTTTCGTTCCAGAGATACTCATATTGGGTGGTATTTGGTCATTTTAGGCTTTTTTTCCGAGCACCGGAAATCGCCATCTTACAATTCAAAATGTTGTCTTAGGTCGATTTGTGGCTTCAGAACATCATAGCAATTCCGGAAATACCCATATTGGGTGGTATTTGGGGATTTGCCGCTGTCTTTCAGAAACCGGAAGTCGCCATCTTGGATTTCAAAATGGCATTAGGAGACAATTTTTGGCCTCTGAGCGTTAATCTGGTTGAAGAAACACTCATATTGGGTGGTATTCGGTCAATTTCGGCTGTTTTTCAGACACCGGAAATCGCCATCTTACAATTCAAAATGTTGTCTGAGGTCGATTTGTGGCTTCAGTGCATCATAACAATTCCGGAAATACCCATATTGGGTGGTATTTGGTCATTTGTCGCTGTTTTTCAGAAATTGGAAGTTCCCATCTTGGATTTCGAAATGGTATTTGGAGACATGCCAGAAGAAAGAAGGGTATGTATGGGACCCCTCCCTCACAGAAGAGGGAGGGGAGTCGAACCACTATGGACATACCTCTAAAAACATTCACATACTAAATTTGGTTATATTTGATTGATTGGTTCTCGAGCTGTGCGAAATTCGTGTTTCATTTGTATGAGACCCCTTCCTTGTAGAATAGGGAAGGGTGTCGAATCAACATGGAAATATTTTCTACTCCTAAAAACATCCACTTGCCAAATTTGGTTCCATTTGCTTGATTAGTTTTCGAGATGTGCAGAAATTTGTGTTTCATTTGTATGGGACCCCTCCCTTGCAGAAGAGGGAGGGGTCTCGAACTATCTCAGTCACCTTTCCCGGTCCCTAAAACCCCTATATACAAAATTTCACGCCGATCGGTTCGGTAGTTTCCAAGCCTATATGAAAAAGACAGACAGACAGACAGACAGACAGACAGACAGACAGACAGACAGACAGACAGACAGAGCTGCATTTTTATATGTTTAGATTTTAGCTTATTTTTTGACGTTGACTAACGTCTATATCGAAGTTAGGCCCCTGAATTTAAAAATCTAGTAATTCAACCAGGGAAAACCAGAGAAAAGTGGTCAGGTTTTGAGCGCTTATTTTGCAGTCATCTATAATCAGGTTTTCGAGGTTTTGGCATCAATCGATCAGAAATTCTTTTACGGTTAAATTTATGTAACAAAAACAAACTATTGTTTGAGATACACTATTGAAAAATTGGTAATTAATATCGATTGTCTAAATCATACCGCGCAGCCAATCACTACCTCTCTTCCCAAGCACAGTCGACACTAACGGATACAATCGATCTGACTTTGTTGTTATTGTTGTTGTCACTTTCTGTTTCCGATGTTTATGCTGCTGCTAGCGGAAAAAACCTTGCAAATATGCATCTTTTTGTTGGTGTTAATTTTACGACAGCGGCCGGCGCCCCATCATTCTGATTCCAAAACCGCACCAGTGACATGCGGACGCTAGGTGATAGCAGCTGAAAGGAGGAAATACAAAATAGTACCGGTCATCTCGTGCCGGTTTCACCCGTAATGCTGGTGGCTTTAGTAGTAAATGGCTACTGCAAAACACTTAAATGGCTGGAATTCTGGACGGACTAACCAGGAAACTATAATCGGCAACTGGCACCTTTTGGTGCCTCTAAATTTTGTTACAGAAGCGGCAAATTGAATTTTCTGTTTTACCAAATGATGCTGCTAGCGGAAAAAACCTTGCAAAAATGCATGTTTGTGTTGGTGTTAATATTATGACAGCGGCCGGCGCAGCTTTCAAGAAACATTTGTCTCTTCCATTCCATAATTTGCGTAGCCCATCCCACTTTTAATTTATCTGACGAAGCCTTGGTATAAAACGTACCGTTCGAACATTTCACCCCATCAGTTTCATTACTAAACCGTACCGGCTACATACGGACGCTATCTTGAAAGAATTCTGGACGGACTGACCAAAAAAATGGATATATTCGGCACCTGGCCCCTTTTGGTGCCTCGAAATTTTGTTACAGAAGCGGCTAATTGAATTTTCTGTTTTATTACAAAATGCTGCTGCTAGCGGAAAAAACCTTGCAAATATGCATCTTTTTGTTGGTGTTAATTTTACGACAGCGGCCGGCGCCCCATCATTCTGATTCCAAAACCGCACCAGTGACATGCGGACGCTAGGTGATAGCAGCTGAAAGGAGGAAATACAAAATAGTACCGGTCATCTCGTGCCGGTTTCACCCGTAATGCTGGTGGCTTTAGTAGTAAATGGCCACTGCAAAACACTTAAATGGCTGGAATTCTGGACGGACTAACCAGGAAACTATAATCAGCAACTGGCACCTTTTGGTGCCTCTAAATTTTGTTACAGAAGCGGCAAATTGAATTTTCTGTTTTACCAAATGATGCTGCTAGCGGAAAAAACCTTGCAAAAATGCATGTTTGTGTTGGTGTTAATATTATGACAGCGGCCGGCGCAGCTTTGAAGAAACATTTGTCTCTTCCATTCCATAATTTGCGTAGCCCATCCCACTTTTAATTTATCTGACGAAGCCTTGGTATAAAACGTACCGTTCGAACATTTCACCCCATCAGTTTCATTACTAAACCGTACCGGCTACATACGGACGCTATCTTGAAAGAATTCTGGACGGACTGACCAAAAAAATGGATATATTCGGCACCTGGCCCCTTTTGGTGCCTCGAAATTTTGTTACAGAAGCGGCTAATTGAATTTTCTGTTTTATTACAAAATGCTGCTGCTAGCGGAAAAAACCTTGCAAATATGCATCTTTTTGTTGGTGTTAATTTTACGACAGCGGCCGGCGCCCCATCATTCTGATTCCAAAACCGCACCAGTGACATGCGGACGCTAGGTGATAGCAGCTGAAAGGAGGAAATACAAAATAGTACCGGTCATCTCGTGCCGGTTTCACCCGTAATGCTGGTGGCTTTAGTAGTAAATGGCTACTGCAAAACACTTAAATGGCTGGAATTCTGGACGGACTAACCAGGAAACTATAATCGGCAACTGGCACCTTTTGGTGCCTCTAAATTTTGTTACAGAAGCGGCAAATTGAATTTTCTGTTTTACCAAATGATGCTGCTAGCGGAAAAAACCTTGCAAAAATGCATGTTTGTGTTGGTGTTAATATTATGACAGCGGCCGGCGCAGCTTTCAAGAAACATTTGTCTCTTCCATTCCATAATTTGCGTAGCCCATCCCACTTTTAATTTATCTGACGAAGCCTTGGTATAAAACGTACCGTTCGAACATTTCACCCCATCAGTTTCATTACTAAACCGTACCGGCTACATACGGACGCTATCTTGAAAGAATTCTGGACGGACTGACCAAAAACATGGATATATTCGGCACCTGGCCCCTTTTGGTGCCTCGAAATTTTGTTACAGAAGCGGCTAATTGAATTTTCTGTTTTGTTACGAAATGCTGCTGCTAGCGGAAAAAACCTTGCAAATATGCATCTTTTTGTTGGTGTTAATTTTACGACAGCGGCCGGCGCCCCATCATTCTGATTCCAAAACCGCACCAGTGACATGCGGACGCTAGGTGATAGCAGCTGAAAGGAGGAAATACAAAATAGTACCGGTCATCTCGTGCCGGTTTCACCCGGAATGCTGGTGGCTTTAGTAGTAAATGGCTACTGCAAAACACTTAAATGGCTGGAATTCTGGACGGACTAACCAGGAAACTATAATCGGCAACTGGCACCTTTTGGTGCCTCTAAATTTTGTTACAGAAGCGGCAAATTGAATTTTCTGTTTTACCAAATGATGCTGCTAGCGGAAAAAACCTTGCAAAAATGCATGTTTGTGTTGGTGTTAATATTATGACAGCGGCCGGCGCAGCTTTCAAGAAACATTTGTCTCTTCCATTCCATAATTTGCGTAGCCCATCCCACTTTTAATTTATCTGACGAAGCCTTGGTATAAAACGTACCGTTCGAACATTTCACCCCATCAGTTTCATTACTAAACCGTACCGGCTACATACGGACGCTATCTTGAAAGAATTCTGGACGGACTGACCAAAAACATGGATATATTCGGCACCTGGCCCCTTTTGGTGCCTCGAAATTTTGTTACAGAAGCGGCTAATTGAATTTTCTGTTTTGTTACGAAATGCTGCTGCTAGCGGAAAAAACCTTGTAAATATGCATCTTTTTGTTGGTGTTAATTTTACGACAGCGGCCGGCGCCCCATCATTCTGATTCCAAAACCGCACCAGTGACATGCGGACGCTAGGTGATAGCAGCTGAAAGGAGGAAATACAAAATAGTACCGGTCATCTCGTGCCGGTTTCACCCGTAATGCTGGTGGCTTTAGTAGTAAATGGCTACTGCAAAACACTTAAATGGCTGGAATTCTGGACGGACTAACCAGGAAAATATAATCGGCAACTGGCACCTTTTGGTGCCTCTAAATTTTGTTACAGAAGCGGCAAATTGAATTTTCTGTTTTACCAAATGATGCTGCTAGCGGAAAAAACCTTGCAAAAATGCATGTTTGTGTTGGTGTTAATATTATGACAGCGGCCGGCGCAGCTTTCAAGAAACATTTGTCTCTTCCATTCCATAATTTGCGTAGCCCATCCCACTTTTAATTTATCTGACGAAGCCTTGGTATAAAACGTACCGTTCGAACATTTCACCCCATCAGTTTCATTACTAAACCGTACCGGCTACATACGGACGCTATCTTGAAAGAATTCTGGACGGACTGACCAAAAAAATGGATATATTCGGCACCTGGCCCCTTTTGGTGCCTCGAAATTTTGTTACAGAAGCGGCTAATTGAATTTTCTGTTTTATTACAAAATGCTGCTGCTAGCGGAAAAAACCTTGCAAATATGCATCTTTTTGTTGGTGTTAATTTTACGACAGCGGCCGGCGCCCCATCATTCTGATTCCAAAACCGCACCAGTGACATGCGGACGCTAGGTGATAGCAGCTGAAAGGAGGAAATACAAAATAGTACCGGTCATCTCGTGCCGGTTTCACCCGTAATGCTGGTGGCTTTAGTAGTAAATGGCTACTGCAAAACACTTAAATGGCTGGAATTCTGGACGGACTAACCAGGAAACTATAATCGGCAACTGGCACCTTTTGGTGCCTCTAAATTTTGTTACAGAAGCGGCTAATTGAATTTTCTGTTTTACCAAATGCTGCTGCTAGCGGAAAAAAACCTTGCAAAAATGCATGTTTGTGTTGGTGTTAATATTACGACAGCGGCCGGCGCAGCTTTCAAGAAACATTTGTCTCTGCCATTTCATCATCTATGTAGCCCATCCCTCTTTCTATTTATCTGACGAAGCGTTGGTATAAAACGTATCGTTCGAACATTTCACTCCATCAGTTTCATTATTAAACCGTACCGGATACATACGGACGCTCGGAGGAAAAACAAAATAGTACCGGTCATCTCGTGCCGGTTTGATCCGTGATGCTGGTGGCTACTGCAAAGTACTAAAATGGCTGGAATTCTGGACGGAAACCAGTAAACAAGAAATCGGCAACTGGCACCTTTTGGTGCCTCGCAGTTTTATAATAGAAGCGGTTAGTTGAATTTTATGTTTTACAATTGCTGTTGCTAGCGGAAAAAAAACCTTGCAAAAATGCATGTTCATGTTGATGTTAATTTCACGACAGCGCTAGGTGTTAGCAGCTGAAAGGAGGAAAGACAAAATAGTACCGGTCATCTCGTGCCGGTTTCACCCGTTATGCTGGTGGCTGTTAGTAATAAATGGCTACTGCAAAATACTAAAATGGCTGGAATTCTGGACGAAAATAATCGGAAACTGGTACCTTTTGGAGCCTCGAAATTTTGTTACAGAAGTTTTGTAAAAGAAGCGTTGCAATTCCCTATACTATTTGCTTCAATGGAATATTTTTTTTTTTAAGAATACGGTAGTCAACGTCATGCGGTCGTGTCTTGAATACCACCCTCCTACTTTTTTAACCTTAAGAACGTTAGCTTATTTTTTAACTTTAAGAATGTTTAAGAGCTTATATTACTTCAGCTTAACTTCAAGGGAAAGCATTGACATTATGATTCCACTTGCTCCTTTTTAACCTACACGCTCCTGAAATTATCGAATAAATTAGCTACAATATGATATAACTTTATAAGGAAAAACCCTGGAGATGGATGATCTTTGGCAAAAATGTGTATTTTGTTTGCCCTAACTATTCCTTCGAACAACATTTTCGTGTAAAATGCCACTAGCAAAATTTAAGTACAAAAACTTAAATTTTAAGCGAGTTCCATATAATATACTTTATTACTTTGTGCCGAATGAAGATAGGATTTTCATTTGTTCAGGTGCAGGTTTCATATATTTGGATTTCTACTATATTAATAATATTATATTAATATTGAAGTTTTCATATTTTTTGACAATTTGCGATAATGCGGGTCATTCATAAAAACAATTGTTTCGAAGATACTATTAAGCTAAAATGAAGGTAAAAGGCGCTATGGAATTAAGTTCCAATGTGCTTTTGTAGCGTCGCACGCCCGCGATGGCATGGCAACTAGTTAGTCAGCTGTCGGGCGGAGCCACCTGCCCTCCTAGCGCTCTCGTCGCATTGCCTCTTCGAATACCACGGCATCGAAATGCGATGTTCACCACTTGAGGACGGTCGGAGTGTTGGCTGTATTTGTAACTTGCCGCCTCTCGTTGTTGTCTGCACTATAGCAAACTGGTTGATGGTCGCTGTCAGCACCCATCGTCTACCCTCCAGCCCTTGACCTGTCCTGAGCTGGAGAACGTCTCGTCGATAGTCGACTCCGCACTATTTCTGCTGTATTTACATTTATTTCCAACGTTGGCCAGATCTAGGTGGAGATTTGCCAAAGCTCCAAAGCTACTTCCCCACTCAACAACCCAAGCGTTGAAGGTGCCCGCCACCACCAATGGCGTTAGGTCCGTTAGCTCCATGGGTAACAGGTCGAACATCTGGGTGAACCTTTCTATAGACCATGGCCTGGACTTATCCGCAACCCGGAGTCCGATCCGATGGCGATGTCTGCCTGCCTGGTGTAGCAACTGCTGCACCGCTCAGCAGTGGTTCAGGATCAGTTGTGTCACCCGTGGTTTCGCAGCCGGTTTACCATTTTAGTTGTAGCTGATATAGCCATTTTAGTTGTAGCTGATATAGCATTTCATGGTACAGCAGGTGTTGCATTCGGGAATGAATGCAAGTAATTTTGATAATGATAAACGCCAAGATAACGATATACGATCTTGTATCAATATACTAATGTCAATAACCTTCATCCAAACCTAATACAATAACTTTTTGAAGACTGAAAGCTGAACTCTGAAAAGATTCAAAAAGACATCTTGGGGTCAATTTACGGCCTCTGGATATCATCCCGGTTCCGGATATACTTATACTAGATGGATATTGACGGTTCGACGATTAAGAATGAATCAGTGGTTTCCATCTTGGATCTTGGAATGGCATCTGGGGTCGAGCTCGATCACGAAAATACCTATGTTAAGTGATATTTGATCAGCTTTGTGTTTCAGAAACCGGAAGTCGTCCAAGATGATCAAAAGTTTGACTGGAGTCGATTTCTGTTCTTTGGGTATTATCCTAATTCTATAAATATTCATTTTCGGTGATATTTGGTCATTTTAAAGTGTAAACCAGAGGTCACCATCTGGACGTTATAAATGGGCCTCGCCGGTTACTTTATGGCCTCTGAATTCCAAAGATACTCACACTGGATGGTATTTAGTCTTGTTTTCAAATATACTCGCACTGGATGGTTTTTGGTCTTGTTTTTAACTCTGATTGGTCGAAATCTTCGTTCAAAACAAGGCACTGCATTTTCAAATAATACAATACTGAGCGTGAGAAAATCACAATCTACCACATTTTTGTGAACACGTAGTTTCTGCCACATAAAAGAAAAGCCTTTGAAAACTGACTGATTCAAAAACATTTGTAATTGGACAATTTTTGTGACGCTATCACTGTTTCAATTGGCACCCCTATTCTAGAACGTAATTCTAGACGCAATTCTATGTTAAAAGAAAGTTCAACATTGTTTTAAGAATGTGTTTGTGGCTCTGATAATAGTCGATTGCTATTGTTACTTGGAAGATAAATTAAATAATTAACTTCGAGCTTATCTATTTTGTAATAGGACCCACCGTGCTTTGCAGCCATGGTATAACACTGAACCGTGCTGCACTGGTGCGGTTTTTGCATAGCAACACGATACGACGTGTCTAGCTACCACCACTCAGTGTTAAGGCTCAAGCACAATGGATACGTTTGCGTTGCGTTGACGTTAATTTGACAGAAAATGTATAGGCTAACTGTCAAATTGTCGCAAACGTAGCCGCAATGTATCCATTGTGTTTAGGCCTTTAGTGTTAGCACAGACAAATAGACGTACCACTGCATACAATATCCTAAGAAAACTGTGGTTCCGACTAACTTGTGCGACACCTGCTGGACATATTCCGCAAAAGATAAACTTTTAGCTTTTCTGCTGATTTTGGCAGCACGGTGCTCGAATACTGTCAACTGAGTTCAAAGGAAAAGATACATCAGTGCAACTACCGCTGCGGCGGGAATATTCCGCATAACTGAAACTCATTTGAAATGACCGTTATATTGATCCACGGAAATAAATCTCGAGGTACGTCTGTTTGTCTGTGGTGTTAGACAGACGGCACGAAGGACGAAATTTGAAACACCGAAGCTAGTGGCAGTGTTACACGATCGCCACTGGTGCCTTAAGCTTTGGCACGCCGTTTCGTGTTTTAAATTTATCCCTCAGTGCAGAGCGTGTTTTGGGCATGGCGGGTGCTTCGTTAGCTCTCCTGGCAATACTGTGTGTACAAAAGTCTGAATTTGGTTACACTCTGAAAAATAGGCACGTAAAATCCACCTGAAAAATCACGTAAGTGACTGACCGAAAGAAAATCTGGCATTTTACGTGACATTAGTAACTTTCACCTAAACTTCACGTACGATTCACTGTCAATTCACGTACAATCTGTCAAATTATAATGCGCGTTGGTATTTGTGTGTTTTGACTCTGTTAGTGCTAGTGCGGCTGTGGTTTGACGTTTCTGACAACGGAATTTACGTGAATATTTAGTATGCAAAAAAAATCAAAATGGCGTACATAGAACGCCAGAGCTTCTCCAGCTAGTTCAATATTGGAGAAAACGCAATGTAAGTAGCCAGAATATTATGCAAATCAACAAAAGATACAAAAAACTTTCGAATTTTCAGTTGGTTAATTCTCCCCGAGCCTCCGGAACGAATGGAATCGCCAACAGTCAGGTTCGAGCAGAACACATCCTGCGTCAAAACTATGAACGGTTGACAATCGTTTCCGCCATTCCTGGTTCTGTCTTGTTGGAAATGTTGCCTCTGAGCAACTTTTTTTTTGTTGGTATTTAAAAATAAATTTTATTTGTTATATGCGCTGTGCATTCTATTTACTTTAAATTCACGCAGATTCCATCTGAATAACACGTAAAAAGTACGTAAAAATCATGTGGGTTTATGCGTTCTGTTTATGGTTTCACCTAAATATCACGTAAAAAGGTACGTGAAAATCAGATTATAATTACCTGACCAACACGTAGACGATTGACACTGAAGTTGATACTAACACACTAACACATGGTCGGCTTTCAATAAATCGGCAAAAGTTACGTGAAAAGAAGGTGGATGAGAATCAGTCACTTTTCCCGGTAAATTTTACGTGCATTTTTTTCAGAGTGTACTTTGTCGCTTGTCCTTGGTGCCATCTTAATGATATTCTCGTTGTCCATTGTACAGTTGACGAAAAACGAATGCACTTTGAGCACAGCGTGTACCTGTACATCAACAAACAGTGTGCAGTGCAGTCGATCCTCTTTTTCGAATTCACTCATCTTTTCACCTACGCTACGCCTCCTGCTTATTGCGTTAGTCCTCTCCGTAGGTATTTAAGACTATGGCTTTGTTTATTTCAGGCTGGTGGTAGACGGCCAGCTGTTCCAGTTCGTGATGTCTTGGTGAGCCTTGACCTTCCCTACATGTATAAGGGATATACGTCTTCCTGTCTAGTTCCATGCCCTTACGCCTATATCCTACATAAGGGCGATGTATCAAACGTGAATATCTTTCGAGTAACACGATAAGTTCTCATAGCTAAATATGTTATTGATGAGTTATGATTTTGTTATGCCCTCCTGCCCGGGTAACAATCTTCGCTCTCTCGTCAGCAGATTGTATGACAGAAGAACACACATAGAAGGTAAGCTCACAGTTGTTAAGAAGGAAAAAAAGTAGAAGGGTGGTATTCAAGACACGACCGCATGACGTTGGACTACGGTATTCTTATATTCCATTAAAACAAATAATAGAGAGAATTGCAACTCTAGTATTTGCTGCAATTTTATCTAACAGTGCATTTCTGAATGCTGAAACGTGAAAACGTTATAAATAATAATATATACTAAAAGAATGGATATCTTTTATTTAATCGCTGTCATTTCATACATATTCGAATCAAACCTTTGTTCGTAGCTGCACTACCAAGACAATCATTTAATTGAGCGAATTGGTAAAATTTTCCTATCTAAGCAAAAAGCAAACTTAACGAAACTATCTGAAATTGGAGCCCAGAACGATTCAAACGAAAATTTTGAATTTAAAAGTTGTTGGACATTAACCCTTAAATGATAGATTAACCCTTAAATGATCATCTAAATACATAAAATCTTTGTAACTGCTCTTAAACTAACAAATATGCATAAAAAAATTGATAGATTTACTTTTTAATGTGCAAATATTATCATGTTGTTTTTAAACAACACTGTGACTTTATCGCAGAATGAAGTCGAAACAATTACTTTTGTTAACAGTATCTTTAAAATTGACTTTTTGTTAGTATAATTACTGATAATTCAAACATTTTCACTAACCACTAACCTTATTTTAAAATTTATTTTCAAAGACAGTCAGCACCAGTCGGGAATCTTATTCAATTATTTCTAAAAAATACTAAAATACGTATACTTTAAAACGTTTTTAGTAGTGTTGTTTTAAAACAACATTGCGCATTTAAGGGTTAAGTCGATAAAACTCATGCTAGGTTAGCTCCAGCCCAGCATATAGCTTCATGTGTTAAAAAAAATACGTTTATTTCAATAACCTTATATAGCTAGAGCTCAATTACACGTTTTTCGGTAGTTGTTATCAAGGTTTTGGCGAGTGACAGGAAAATATCTTAACTTCTTCAATTGTGATTCAGAGCATTTCTAATTGTTTTGTAATTTTTCACGATAGCGACAAGTTCGTTTCTTTCTCTGTGTGTGAGAAACAAAATCAAAACCGCGCACCGAAAAACAAAAACGAAAATTTAATTCATGCTCATTGAGAAAACTTGCAACTCTACCAATAATTTATGATACTCAAAAGAACCTGTTTTGATCTAAATGAAATTTCTAGTAAATAAGTGTTGATCATTCATAGGCAGTAATTTTTCCTCGATGAATTAAGACTGGGTGAAGAAGTTAAAATCGCTGCTGTTAAATCAAATTCACAACTGTGTTCGTTAAGACGTTTTAATATTTTTAATAACAATAATAATCTTCGATAAACACCCGCTATAGTTATCCACACACATTCTATAACTATCTATACACACGTAAAAACTATTTATACACACGCTGTAGCTTTTTATACACACATGCTAAAGCTATCTATACACACGCTATTCCTATCCATATATCCGATACAACTATCTATACATACGCATAAGCTATCCAACCATGTGCTATTACTATCCATACAAACGCAATAACTAATCATTACACACGCTATCCACACACACGCTATAACTATCCGTACACACGCTGGATATACACGCAATAGCCATAATATGCTACACATGCTATGTCTTAAGCAGGTATTAGACGAAGCAAACATTTGCTATTTTTGGTACGAATTTTATTTACACAAAATAAAATCCGTACCAAAAATAGCAAATATTTTCTTCGTCTAATACCTGCCTTACACACGCTATAGCTAGCAACAGCTCTAGCTATCAATACACATGGGTTGGTTAGCTATCATCACTATTATCGCAAATGTCATAGCTATGCAGATGCACATACGCTATATGTGCACACTGCACACACACTAAATGGAGGTAGCTTTCCTAGTGGCGGTGCTGGCTCGTGCAGTTTCTGGCTGTTTTTACCCAAGGATATCTGAATTGGATTACCGCTGGTGGGGTCCAACTCAGATCGAAGGGGAACCGAACTGAATGAAGAAATGCAGCTGCCCACTACCTCCGCCGCTGCTGCCTGATACCACCGCTCTGGTTCTGCTGCAGCTCAGTTCCGCCACTGGAATCAGTCACCTCTGCTGATTAATCAGGACCGTTCTAGTGGCCTTCCACTTGTTAACTTATGACTGCTATGAGACGACGCAGGCTATTATATAGCCCAAAGCAAAAATCCATCCGCGAGCAAAGGAGAAGCGAGCTTGTGATTGGTTGAATGTGCACGACTTTTAACACAACTTTTAACTAGTTTAGTATCGAAAACATATTTAAATTATTATATGACAATCTTGCGCAATATTTCCCCTATCAATCAAGCCATTGGTGTTTAGAATCTGTTCAGTGGTAATGATAAAAGAAGCATTATAAAACGGTGTTGAAACACCTGTTGCAACTACCGAAAGCGAGCTCGCTATTGGTTGAAAGCTGCGAGACTGTTTACAAAGTCAGATCGGTTGTATCCGTTAGTGTCGACTGTGCTTGTGAAGAGAGGTGGTGATTGGTTGCTCGGTATGATTTAGACAATCGATGTGATTTATCAATTTTTCAATAGTGTATCTCGAACAATAGGTTATTTTTGTTACATAAATTCAACCGTAAAAGAATTTCTGATCGGTTGATGCCAAAACCTCGAAATTCTGAAAAGAAATGACTGATATATAAGCGCTCAAAACCTGACCACTTTTCCCTGGTTTTCCCTGGTTGAATTACTAGATTTTCAAATTCAGGTACCTAACTTCGATATAGACGTTAGTCCAACGTCAAAAATTGTTCTCTCTTTAAGATCAAGTTGAGCAGAACGAAACCTGTCAGCAACCTGCCGAAAATAAATTTAAGATAGTTTTCTGTTGATTGGTTGAATGTGTCTCAAGTTCTTAAAAATTCAAGTAGTTTGCAAGGATACTCATGGTTTGACATAAAACAATATGGGAATTTCAACTTGTGTTTTAGTTTAAATTATGTATTTTTTTGCTCCTTCCTTTGCTGAACACAACTGTGCAGCCGGTGAATAAAGATGGAGACTTTTGTTTTGCGAGATCATAGAATTTAAGGTAAAATATGTCGCTACATTCTGATAAGGATGCGCGCACCGACAAAGTGGTAATCCGAGAATGTGAAGAAGGAATTCTATATGCTTCGCGAGGAGGTGTAGATACAGCAATGTTAGAAGAGGTAAATCATATAGACCCATTATTGATAGAGAAAGTCACCATTATCCGTGTCTTAATAAAATTCCTTCCAGCAAGAAGTCTGGTTATCACTATAAGAGCTCACATACTGCCAACGGCTATAATGCGACACAGCAACATAGTCTTGCGAAAGCGGGGGATAGCTTCTTCAGGCATTACATGATGAGCTACGAAGCAATACATGGTATCAGAAATCAGACCGCGCCAACCCTTGTAATATATCACAATTATGAGAGAAAACTGATTATCGATTATCTCTGGATGGACAGAGGCAAGAGACATAAATTTGATGTGCTGTAAATCAGATTGAAGATGATGGAGCTGTGAGTCAACCCTAAACAAGGTTGACTAAGCAGCCAGAAAAATTTAAGAAAGCAAAGGGCAGCTGAGAAGAATGCGTATCCTTCCCATGGATCCAGGACGTAGCAGAAAACCAGTTTGGTTCAAGTGTTTTTAAAGATGGTGCTCAAGAACAGACCAACAGTTGATAGCGCGGTTAGACCTTCCACGGTTTGTTATAATAATAGGGTGCTTTGCGAAATTCTATAAAAAAATCATTACAGCTTAGTTTCATGAAAATTAACAAACTGTTTTTAACTGAACAAGGCTAACCGAACTGACAACAACGATAACTAACGGTTATTTCATTCAACTTTTTCCGTTTGATAGTTTTTTTTTATAATCGATAAACATACAGTGCAGTAAAAGACTAACCGGGGGATGTGTGAGAGAGAAGGCGGTCGTGATTTATCAACGCAGATTATCTTCATTTCGCAGTTTCCGAACTTTGCCGGCATCAGATTAGTCTTTGACGGTTTTGCCTGAAGCAGTACAACCAGTCTTCTGGATAGTAAAGCAGAAAAAGGTTCAATCTACGGACACAGATAAAAAACCATCACGAAAATAGGGGAAGGACCTCTTTTCAAGATTGTCAGCAGCTTCACAGATGAAAGTGGAGAAAAATCGTTATACTTGTTGACAATGAGTTCAACAGCAGCAGCGCTGCTTGAAAGGGAAAACTGTCATCTAGCGCGTTGAAAATGGAGTGAAAACCGATGAAACACTCGGTCGGTATCGTATCTTGCTGTGGAAAAAGCATGATGGGTGCTGCTGCGGGTTTTTTCCTCGCCCATAAATAAAAGACTTGCTGGCAGAAACCCGCTCAGCAAGCTTAATCAGTTGCAGTAAACATATCCTGCTCGTATCAGTGCGGATACACGAGCGCTTTTTGCTTCTTATAAGGGGACGATTTCCGACAACGGGTTGAAAGCATACCAATCCCCTGAAGCATGTAAGCCTCAAAAATACGCGTTACATCTGTTTTCGTAAAAATGATTTCGCAGAATAAATCTAATTTGTTTAATTCATTATGAGAAATGAGAGATAAAAAAAGCTGAAATTTGAGAAATTAAGTATAAACCAACGAAATATCTAGGAAACTTATTTACATAGTGATGATAATTATCTTGTTAATAAGCAAATTTCGGTTGTTTGCTGCATAGCAAATAAAGGGGTATTGCGTTGAGAAAGTAAAGTAAACTCCTGCTGGGTTTACTTACATTTACACATACGTATTCAACATTCGATTAAACGACACATGAGCCATTGTTTGTATGGGCTTCAAAAAACTATATATGGTAGCAATTAATACTTGGATAATGAACTAGAATAATAACTACGCGTTTTTGAGAAAAAGTGGTATTTTAAGATGCCATAAATAACCAAGTGTTGACATTTTCCTCTTGAAATATAATGAGCTTCTATCAAACTTTACTCACTTCTCCAAATTTAACGTAATTAACCCTCAACAAAGATTACTTTAAGTAAATTCAGTACTTTTTTTTTGTTATTTGAAAACTTGTTTGATCAAATTTGATTGAGTTTAGACTGAGTTAGAAGAATTTTTCGAAAATATGAAAAATTGCACCAAGCATGCAAGGGTTAACTTTGACAGGTATGTGAATCATGCAAAAGTTGCGTTTAAAGACACGTTAACATTGCCTAGTGTTGTAAGAGCAATATCTTTTGATTAGTATTTTCATCACGAATTTTCAGGTGATCAATTTCACCCCACTGATCAATTTCACCCCATTCCACGGTACTTCATTTTTCAAAATCTACTTCATTTTTCAAAATTTATCTCTACTAATATGTGTGTGTGTCTGTGTCTGTGTATGTGTGTCTGTGTGTGTGTCTGTGTGTGTGTGTTTGTGTGTGTGTGTCTGTGTGTGTGTCTGTGTGTGTGTCTGTGTGTGTGTGTCTGTGTGTGTGCGTCTGTGTGTGTGTGTGTGTGTGTGTTTGTGTGTGTCTGTGTGTGTGTCTGTGTGTGTGAGTGTGTGTGTGTGTGTTTGTGTGTGCTTGTGTGTGTGTGCAACTTTTCAATCTCACTCGATTTTCTCAGAGATGGCTGTACCGATTTTCACAAAATTATTCTCAAATGAAAGGTCTAGTTGCCCCATAGAACCCTAATAAATTTCATTGTTATCGGATTTTGGGTTTGTATGTTATTCATCAAAATGTAAATATCATGAAAGTTCATTTCCTCAGAAACTGCACAACCGATCTCAAAGATGACCGATCTCAAAGATGGCTGACCCGATATCCACAAAATTAGTGTCAAATGGAAGGTCTAGCTGCCTCACAACACCCTATTGAATTTCACTGTAATCGGAGTGAACTTCGTCTGTAATGTAACGTGAAAATCACGTAACTTCATTATCTTAGAAACTAGACAATCGATTTAAACAATATTGATATCAGATGAACGGGCTAGTTAAGGGTTACCTAATGAATTATAATGATTGAACACGTGGATCCAAAGTTTGGCTGCCTTATAGGTTCCCATTTCATTCGATTTAATCGACCTTATATTCCAACCGTTATGTATTGAACTATAAAAACAACGAAAGTCTATTATCTCAAAGATTACACGACTCATTTGAACACACCTAGTGTCATACGAACAAGTTATCTCTCAAATTTACAACAACAAAAACTTTTTCATGTCTAATAAATATTCACGATTTTACTTCTGAACGCCCATACATTTCATGAACTTTACTTACTTTACCAATCAGACGAGAGCGTTACCCGCAAGTCTTAATCGATCTGGTCGAGCCATCGTGCATGATGCGCCCCTCTATTTCTAGTGTCGGTAGGGTTGCTGGAAAGTAGCGATTTCAACGGGTTGTCATCCGGCATCCTCACGACGTGTCCGGTCCACCGCAGCCTATTAATAGGTCGTTGCACCTCCCGTTAGAAAACTCCAATGGCGCTAAGGTCATCCGCGAGAAGCGTTGTTGTCTCGGTTCCGTAGAGGACTACCAGTCTGATCATGGTTTTGTACAGCGTCATCTTCATGCTTCGTCACAAAGACCCCACATACACGAACTCTACGACCACCTTGAGTTCATCGTCGTCTACAGAGTCTTGAGTTGGTAGAGACTGATGAAACGGCGCATTTACAGGCTTATTATTTACTTATTTATCTGGCATTCCGTCATAGTGACATGACTTGATTCACAAAAATTCTCCAATTCACTCGGCTATTGGCTGCCACACTGAGCCTTCTTTCTACCGGATTCGAGGCAAGCATCATTTTCGCAGGGTAGTTGCCCGGCATTCTTGCAAAATGCCTTGCCCAGCTTTAGCCACCTTTTGAAAACAGGGTTCGCCGTAGAGTTGCGCGAGCTCACCCCTCCAAATTCCATTTTCCTGCACGCCGCCACAGATCGTCGTTTGAAAGCTGCGAGCACTCGCAGGTTTAGTTTTTGTACAGTATTGCTCTTAAAAACTACTGAAATCGATAGAATTAGGTGTTTTTCGACAATAATAAACTTTTCTGGCACTACCATTATCCAACTTGTTTCAATTTTTGGGAATTGCCATTATAATGCATGCATAATAGGGTGGCAATCGAGTATAGGGTAAAGTTTGAATTTCAAAATATGGCAGCATTTAAAAGTTCGAAAAAAGTCCTTATGCAAAATTTAAGCACAATCTGGTTTCGTTAAGTGAACCCTCAAAGCGATCAAAGTTTGATTTTTCTTCTTTTACGCTATTTTTCTGGAATAACTTCAAACAAATTCGATATTTTCTCATGAACCTCCCGTATTTCAACACCAAATATCAAAATTCGAATAAAGACAAATGTTTATGAACAAATTTGTGAATTTGAGCTGAATGTACCACAACCCTTCTAAGAAACTATGTAAAAAGTATGAAATTCAAACAAAAAAGTAACCATATTTAGCCGCTTGTCATTGACTAAGATGCAAGTATATGCAGCTGGAACCTTTAACAAATTCTTTTAGGTCCTAAATCTGTCGTTTGGTGGTGATTTGGTGATAGTATCTCGCGCGGAACACATTTAAAAGTTAACATGAATTTCAGTATGAGTGGTGCTCTCTGACGTTATTACTACGTTCCCTCTTACGACTAAATATGATTACAGTTTAGCACATATCTATCCAAACAACACCGCAATAGCAAAACAAACCTGTTATGTGAGAGCTCATGATAAAAAAAAAAAAACAGATGAAGCAATTGAATTTGTTCTACAGCTGATATGTACACAATGTAAAAATCACGTCTGTTTAAGTTGATTTTGCAAGAGTCAAACACCTTCCCTTATCTCGTACTCAAAAGTAAACTGTTAATAAAATAGGCCAACAAAAACAGTTTTTCTGCATTCTCAGGTTTATAACCGATCCATTAAATCAATAATAACCAGAAAACAAGAAAACTTTTTTTCTATTTTTGGCCTATGGGCGAACCACTGTACGGCTTGATAACTTCCCACAAATCTGGTAGCAAGCGGTAAGAGTCGGCGGAAAAGGATTCGGGAAAGCACTTTGTAGGCGACATTCAGGACGGTGATCGGACGATAGCTCCCACTATCCAATTTGTCGCCTTTCTTATAGATAGGGTAGAAAACCTCATCCTTCCAGTCCTCCGGTAGCTGTTCTGTATCCCAAAATACCGCAATCAGCAGGTGCAGATAGGTAGCCAACTACTCCGGGCCATGTTGAAAATTATTAAAATAAAGACAAGAATGGGAGGGACTAAGTTTGCCGGGTCAGCTAGTATGTATGTAAAGATCGGAAAAAAGCTTAGGACCTTTCAAGTGTTGGTCCAGAAAAATTTTGGAATATAGGGTTTGTAAAAATGCTTAATTTAGTAAGACCTGAACTCCTATCAGAGCCGGATTTAAGGGGGGGCCCATTTTTGGGGCCCCCACAAAACGAGAAAAAGTTCTTTTCTCTATGAAAAATGAGATTCAATCAAAAGTTCAATTTACAGTAAGAAAATTTGAACAGACCATTTTAATCTGAAACTTTCCTTCAGTGTTATTTTTTCGCGAGCGCCAATATCACAACCACATCCATAAGATTTCACCTTCGATTCTCTTGGAATGACACACATTAACACACCATTTGAAGCGAACCAGCGCGCATGGGAAATCAAGCAGGAAAGAAGATAATCCACAAGTTTTTTTAATACATTGCTGTTGATTCCGAAAATAAGTTTACCTGTCCGAATCAGGGATACTAGATTTGCGTTGCAAAATGCAGATTTTCAGAGTCCGTGTGCAGATTTTATTGACCTGCAGAAGTGTGTAGGGGTGAACAGGGTAAGACCGCCCTGCGGGGTAAGACCGCCCACTGTAGTTTACTACCAACGTATAAAATAATTGAAAAATTTTTATTAACGTGTCTATCACAGTATAACTACATAACATTTTGCACGTTTTTCTGTTTTGATAGTGCGCGAACGGTCACAGAAATAATCAAAAACAACCTTTCAGCTGGCAACCAGTCAATGCGCTATTGTTTTGCGGCAACGGGACTTAAGGTTTTTCAGTCTAAAAATCTATTGTTTTGTTCGTGAATATACGTTTAATCGCTTGCCTGAATCTATCTTCTTTCGGGAATATCGAAGGCCGTGAGTAATCTTGTAATTTTGACTACTTTTTTGGTCAAATATGAAAATGTTCCACTGGGGGTAAAGTCGCCCACTATACAAGGGGTAAAACCGCCACGTATCCAACTGCTTGTTGTTTTACTTCAAGACCCAAATGCCTCGACACTACAAAGGGAATATTTACAGGATCAGTAAAGCAACTTCAAGCCACATAAGACATCGATGTTAATCGACCATTTTCGATTTGGTTGAAGCTTTTCTAGTAATATATTTTAACAAGACTTATTTTCGAAAAAAGTAAACCTGTGTGAAAATGGTGTTAATGAACCAAAATAATTTTAGAGCCATGACGGTTTGTTTGATTGGTATGACGTCTCCGGCAGAATTGAAAATAGTAGTTTTTTACTTCCGAAAAAAATACACACTCTAAAAAAATTTAAAGAAAAGATATAAAAATAGAATTAAAAATATATTTTTTTTCAAATTTATTTGAAAAAATATGTTTTTGCCTGTAAAATCTACAAAAGGTAAGCTAAAATTTTATGGTTGTTGGATCATGGAGTAATAGAAATATTAATAGCTAAATTTTTGTGAAGAATTTTTTTTTTTTGGACGGTTTGTTTGGTGTATAGAGTCGTTGATAATTTTGTTCTTCAAAAAAAAACATAGAAAATTGAAAATATAAATGAACGAAAGAATAATTATTAGTATTTTTCTATACATAATAAGTCATCGAAAGAATCATACAGACAGGTTTAATGAGTTTTAATTTTTAGCTTAAAGATAGGTATATTATGAATTCAATATCTTGAAAACCCCCAATTCTGAAAAATCTATTTATTTTGAAAACCAAAAAAGTTACCTAAACATTGATCTGAACTTGAATAATCAGAAAATAAAATAAGTTGAAACTTGGAAGTTTTTTTTTCAGATTTTTCACAGTGTATATTTTATTTGAAAAGAAAAAAAATACCATCCACAACTTTGTCAGAGACACTATACCGATAAAATCAACCGTTTCGGCCCTAAAAATATTGTTTATCCTCAAAAAATGGTGGGCGATCTTACCCCGCTGGTGGGCGGGCTTACCCCGCATGAAAAAGATCTGCACATTTTCAATGAATTTTTAAAAATTGAAAAAAAACTGGAAAATAAACAAAAATATTTCAGTTCTTATTTTTTAAATGCGGGTATTGAATAGAAGAACCTCTTAGCGAAGAAAAAAAGAAATTGCTGCCGCAACTTTTTTTTCTATAAACAGAATTGCTTAAGGGGGCGGTCTTACCCCGCTTACCCCTAGTTTTTTCCTAGGTTCTGTAGATTATTGCCAGCGTAGCCTTATATTTGCGCAGTCTTTCTCAAATTGTGTGCAAATTTTTGCTTGCGGATCGCATTTTTTTCGAATTGCGGTAGGTTTTTATTTTTCTGATATCAAGAAAAAAATTCAGGATTTCGTTGCATACAGTTGCATACATTTATTTATTTGAGCCTAATGATCTCGAACGCAACTGGAGAAAGGTCTTTGTCGAAGATGAAACTGATTGAAAAAAGGGTGCGTACGACTATGAAGAGTGAAAGGCTGTCAAACTTAGCATTGTTAAGTTGAGAGTACAATATTCTGAAGGAGCTGAATGTTGATTATTCAATCAATAAGTTCTCTGCAAAAAAAAACTCGCAAGAAAAAATTCTAGCAAATTTTTGGTAACTTTTCAATGAGAAATAAGTGTTTTTAACTCGTACGATAAAAAAACGGGTTTGTTTTATTCTGGGGCCCCCACTGTAAACTGGGCCCCGGGCCCCCACAATCGTAAATCCGGCTCTGACTCCTATACAATTAATAATTACAAAAAAATATAAATAAGTTAAACAGAACTTCAGCAAGTCAATGTGTCAAAAAGTCACAAAGTTAAAAATCACTGACTGCTTGATTCAGAAAGATAAGACATCAAAAAGTAATTAAGTACATTAAAAAGCCAACAAGTTAAAAAGCTGGAGGTCGAAATATCGAAATGTCAAAAATTCAAAAGTGTTAAAATTTTTAAACGAGGGAAAGTTTTATAGTTAATAATCGAAAAAAAAAATCAACAGCCTAGAATTTCATGAAGACAATAAGTTAAGAAAGGCCAAAAATGTATTAGTAAAAGATTTCATGAATCGTGAATCAAGGTCATGCTCAAAGAGTAGAAAACTCAAAGAATCAACAATCAAAAATCGAATAAATTAGACAGTCAAAAGTCAAAACCTTCAAAAAAAAAAAGGTTAAAAGTCGAGACGTCAATAAGGGGCCACCCACATACCACGTGGACAGATTTTTAACGCTGTTTATCCCTTCCCCCCCTCTCCCCCCGGTGGACAAATGCCCACATAATTTTTTTTTGATAAGGACCGTGGACATTACACAACCCCCCTAAAGCTGTCCACGTGGTATGTGGATGACCCCTAAGTAAAAAATACAACCTAAGTGGTCGAGGAGCCAGAGGTCATAAACTTCAGGAGAAACAAATCCAAAAGCAAAGACGAAAAGAACTAATTAAAAAAGTCCTTAAATCAAGGAGTTGAAAAGTCAAAATAAAAAACAACAAAGATTGGAATCTCAAACAGTAAAAAATTGGAAAGTCGTAACAAAAATCCGAGCAGTCGAAAGTTCCAAAAATTGAAAATTTGAAATCTTCTCTCTCCTCTTCTTATTTTATACATAAAAAATGGAGTTCTGTCTGTCGGTCTGATCCTTATAGACTTGAATGTTACTAAGCCGATCGATGTGAAAATTAGTATATGTGGATTTTTCGGATCGGAGAAGGTTCGTGACCGCTCCGTTTTCGAAAAGAAGGAAGGGAACCCAAGTAAAACACAAAGAACCAATCAAACAAAAAGTGTGGGATTTTAGAGAGCAAAATATGTTTCAATGATGGTTTGATACCCTTCCCTGCTCTGGAAGGGAGTTCTGTCTGTGGAGTCTGTCTGATCCTCATTATATAGGCAAATACTAAACCGATTGGCATGAACATTTTAATTTCGGGGTTTTTGGAGCCGGAAAAGGTGATTATGTTAGTTCGAGAACCTTTTTTCTCCTGGAAACGAAAGCTCCCGTACAAATAAAACAAATTTCAGCCAACAATTTCAGCGTAAAACACACAATACAGTTTCACGTCATCAGCATACACTAACTTACATCCAATACACAGACATCGTTGAATTAGAGTCAAAAAAAAAAGATCGGCCCCATATTACCCTGTTGCCTTGTGGTATTCCAGAAGTGTTTGAAAAAATGATAAGCAGGAGTTATGCTTTTCAAGAAGAAGAAGAACTGGTAATGCCCCGATAAATCCTTATGTTTTGCCGATCCCCACTTTTAAACACAGAAAACATGTAAGACTGCTTTCAAATCTACAGGACATCTCTGGAAAAACCAAGATCTTCGTTTTATCACGTAAGTTATTTCGTCGGTTGATAAAAATTTGAAAAGATAAAACAAATAACTTGGTAGTTGTACCGCCACAGCGTAGTTCAGTATACCTTTTTGACAAAAACTTTCCACCAACACTTGACGAAAACCTGTTTTATTTCTTTATAAGTCTTTATATACTGAAAATAACTTATGTTAACGGATGACAACTAAAAACTTGGTTTTTTTTTGTGGCTCTCTTATTCCACAACAAACACACTCAGAGAGAAATGAGAATATGTCTATGGTTTCTATTGTGTATGGTTTCCTGCAAACCTCAACTCTAATCTGCCAGGAAAGTAGTGGAACACCGGCCAGAGTAGTGGACAGAAAAGGACTTTTTTTTGTCAGATAATGGTTCAAATCAAATGGTTTGGCTATCAATCAAAATATATACCAGAACGAATGTTTGAACAACATTATGATTCCGTTTCTTCCAAAACACTATATAGATGAAAAGTATGTGTTTTGGCCAAAGAAAGTATCGTCACAGTACTTCAAAAAAAAAAAACACACACACACACGCACACAAACGTCTCTAAACAACCATTCGACTCCAAATACACAACCTAACAAATCAACCTCAGTGTCGTCCAATCCTTCCTTCGGTTCAAAAATAACTGGAGATCAACGATTTGCGAACAGTTGATTGGTAGAATCAAGAGATGCATCCGAAATGCGAACTTGAAGGCCGTATAACACTCTTGTTCCGGCATCATCTGAAAGCTTCATAGAAAGGCCAGTAACGGACTTTTCTCTAATGTTCACTATTTTTTGTTAGTTCATAATGAATGCACCTTCATGAGGAGTAAATCAATTTTTCTTCAAGTTCATCCACTTTGTTGTGACAGCAGAAAAAAATTCCAAATTTTTAGTTGTCACCCGTTATTAATTATTGCAACCTGCACACTGTAAACCGTGGTTGCCCTGATGACGAGGCGCTATTTCGAAATTTGGTGACTTGGAAACAACTTAGAGTGACCAAATACCATCTATCGGTATCTTCGGAACCAGAATGATGCTCAGAGGCCGAAAATCGGCTCCAGACGTCATTTTAAAACTTTTCAGCGCCACCATTATATTTTCAGAGAGTTATTTTATTAGTGTTAGGTAAAGGTTATTGATATAAACATATTGATACAAAATAGTCTTTCAAGAATCAGATTGGATATAAAACTCCGATACTCCGATGAGAAAGTCAAGGGCGGGGATGTTCTCATTCCGATGAAATCAATCATTTGTCTTTGAAGTATGAAAGTATCCAATATCCGATTACTCATGCTTTTGCAGATTAAGAACAAACAAGGTCAATCTGGAATCATTTTAAGATTCCTATTTCATCATAGCTTAAAATTATTCAAATAAAGTGAAGGGCGGGACGAAGTTTGGCGGGTCAGTTAGTGTAAAATAGAAAGAGTTGAGGTCAAAATTTCAAAAAAGTCAAACAATCGAAGGGTCGATGCGATGACTACAAAAGTCAAATATTTAAGCAATGAATAAATCGCTATTAAAAAAATCGAAAAGTCTGAATATTTTAATAAGTTAACAAGTCATTCCAAAAGTTAAAAAGACAAGAAAGAAGAAAAGGTAAAAAAGCTGTAACATCAAAAAGATATTGAACCTCGAACACTGAACAATAAAAAACTAAACCGTCAATGGTGAGATCGTAACATCTTTCTTTCATTTTTACGGCGGATTTGAAATACCAATCTGTTGCGTTCGTCGAAGCTAGTAATATTGGACATAGCAACGGCACACCTATATTTGTGTACAAATTTAATTACAAATGTTTCTGCTAGTAGATTCCATTGAAGAGAAATTTCTCCGTAATTTTAAATCCAGACTAGCAAGTTTCGCTAACCTAGCAACGGATATTGGACAGCGCTTAGTGGCTTAATCGTTTCGCGTGTGGAAATGGACCTGCCGGATGACCCAAAACGACACAAGTGCGTGACTAAAACGTGTCTACGCGTCCCGGACCAGGACGAGAAAAAAACAGATTGCTGTATTGGATTGGTTTTGTGTGTAACGAAATATTTCCAGAGCCGAACCGAAGTGCAGTTTCAGTGCAGAGTACGCGAGACTCACCCCAGGACCGGTTCTACATATGGTGGGTGATAACGATGCGGCCTGGTGCGAAATCTTCGAACGTGCCTGGCAGCAGACGGTAAGATCCGGTTTTGCAAGGGCGAATAATCGAAAGATCGTCGTACACATCTCAGGCCATTGGCTTTGAAAGGAAGCACGGAGAAATTGCAATTTCTCTGTGATTGTTTATGTCTATATCTACGGTGAATGATCTTGTTGTCGCTTTCGGGATAAGGGAGTTGATTGAAAATGAGATTGACTTCGGGCGAGATTATTCCAAAAGGCTCAGGTAGTGTTCCGATTTAAATTCTCGTTAGTGGTATATAATTGCAAACAATTATACAGAAAATAAAATTTAAAAAAAGCATCATCAACGTTTGGATGGAAAATTTTGGTTTTTGTTCTAACGATCTAATGAGGTAACTAAGAAATAAAATATCCAGGTTGTATATACTCAACACTCGGTCATATCTTGACATCCCTGAAGGATCACTCGATTTTTAATATCCATGCTGAAAGGTTTTTGGCGAAAAACATTGCTCTAACTTTATCATCATTCATGAGTTGACACATTCAACACATCCGTTGCTGCGTATTTGGTCTTACTCGTACCATCCATCACGCTAAGCTCTTCACGCCAACGGAGAAAGATGCAGATAGATTTTCTCTTCACTTCCCCAGCTGAAGCTGGTTCCTGGCAGCTCATGACCAACGCAACGGGGAAAGAGAGCAAAATTATTGGCACATTTGCAGTCATCAGCTTCTGCGGCGAGTGAAACAGGGACAAATCGACTGACAAGGTTGCATTTTACAAAGTGCACGCGATTTTCTCGTGCAGCATAAACATGAACGGATATGGTCACTGTAGATCTTCTGCCTGCCTGGGCTGGAAAGACGGTCATGAAGGCTTATAAATACAACAAACCAATCTTTTGGCTCAGTTTTGCTTCAGTGGGTTTGAGAATAGCATGCGCCTGGCAGGATAACCGTGACGATTTGTTTTAGTTCGTTTCTAATCTACGCGAAAGTTGGATATTTTGAACGGTCGACTCGTTACTGGAGAAAAAATTTCAGCCGATTTTTGATTTTTGTTCTATATTTAATGGTGACATAGATTATTGAGTTGAAAATGAAAATCGTTAGGTTGTTATTGTTGGTCACATTGATATCGTTCGTCTACGCGAATCCTGCAGTGGATAATGGTGATTCCATCAATCACGTGGTACATGATTAAAAGTTACATGCATGCAGCGTCAACCGTTATTAATGATGTGTTTTTTCGTTGCTATTATGGCATTCAGGCACCGCCAAACATGAGTAAAGTCGCTCTCGAGGATTCGTTCGTGCAGCGGCTCGGAGCTAAGTGTACCCAGAAGGATAATAGTTCCTGCGTGATGTTAAAGTTCGTGACCTACATGAATCGGATACTGCAGAAATCCAGCATCACCATTGGTGATGGCGTTGAGCTTATGCAGACGAGGTACGTGAACGAACGTGTGTGAATAATGAGTTTTGTTAGGAAACTGTGCAATGAATGGATAGAATCGTTTGATATATAATTTTGAAATCGTTGAGCAGCTTGTTTATATTGAACAGTTATTTTTAGTTTGCGCAAAAAAATATTACATTTGACTTCAGAAGCATTAGAACAATTTCGCTGAGACCGGCCCACTATTTACATAATGGAATTGAAAACGATTCAAGTTATGTTTTTTGGAAGCCAATGTTGAATAAGTATAGAGACTGCATTTGTTTGATTGAATTGGTGAACCCGTCGTTAACTGGAAATCAATAGTTTTTTTCGGATTCTTTGTTTTTTGTCAAAACTTCGCTCACCAGAATTGATCTATCTCTTGAATTCCTGAATAGAGTTACCCTAACTCACATATCATTGGAAAGGGAAAAGATAGGCCCTTCTTTCGCAAATGTCGAAGTTGGTGGTCCCCATACTGAATTTAGACGCCACATTGGTGAAAAAGAAAATGGAAAATGAAACGAATGATATTAAATTGAAAACGAAAGCCGACAGCGTCACTATCGCCTGAAGATTTTCAACTAAATGTCCTTTTCATCTCTTTCGTAATGATGGATCGGTTGGAGATGTTCTATGAAGAATATCTAATTTGATTTGATAATTTTAATATAACTCTTGTTTTAGAAAACATACATTTTTAATTTTGTCATACTTTATGTAAAAAAGGATGATTTTCCGAATGGAATTAACAAATTTAAGAAAGGTGGGTGGCCACTTTTTCAAAAATCAATTTTTATGAAACAAATCAGTATGGCGTCTAAATTCAATATGGTGACCACCCACCTCGATATTTGCGAAATAAGGCCCTATCTTTTCCGTTTTCAATGATATGTGGATTAGAGTAACTCTATTGAGAAATTCAACAGCTAGATCAATTTTGGAGAGCAAAAGTTTTGACCAAAAAACGAAGAATCAAAAAAAAGTATTGATTTCCAGTTAACGAGGGGTTCATCAAATCCTACAAGGGCTTCCAAAAAACATAACTTGAATCGTTTTCAAAACTATCATGTCAATAGTGGGCCGGTCTCAGCGGGAATTGCTCAGCTGTTTATAGATGCGATTTCCTACCTATTAACCTATTTCCAACAGGTTTCTCCACTCGAAAAAACATACGCTGTGAAAAAATGACTCTATATTTTCATCGATAGCGAATAAATTTTTTAAATATTATTTGCAAAATATAGCACTTTTTTACTGTCTTTGATTTATAGCAGGGTAAAATAGATGTCATTTGTAAAATTTTAAATTTATCGCAAAATGGAGCAAAACAATTTTTCATTTTTTAGGAACAACAAATTTTGTTTTATATTTGAAATTTATGTATTTTATGTAAATTATACGTTTTGACCAGCGATAAATTAACAAAACCTGAGAGCCAACAATGTTCGTAAACTCCATCTTACTTACCAATCAGACGAGAGCCGTGGTGGCTCGTGCTGTATCAGGAATTTGTCGCCATGTTGCTCGGTTTTGGGCTGTGTATCGCCAGTTCCCCAGGCGTCTCATCACCCGCAAGTCTCCTTCGATCTGGTCGAGCCATCGTGCACGCTGCGCCCCTCTATTTCTGGTGCCGGCAGGGTTGCTGAAGAGAAGTGATTTCACAGGGTTGCCTTCCGGCATCCTTACGACATGACCGGCCCACCGCAACCTATTAACTTTCGCCAGGTGTGCAATGGGATTCTCTTCAAGCAGCGCGTGCAGTTCGTGGTTCATGTGCCTTCGCCATTCTCCGTCGTCCGTCTCTACTCGTGAAGCGTTGTCGTCTCGATCCCGTAGAGGACTACCGGTCTTATCAGGGTTTTGTACAGCGTCAACTTCGTGCGTCGTCGCACTCGATTTGATCGAAGTGTCTTCCGGAGTGAAAAGTAGGCACGATTTCCTGCCTGGATGCGTCTCTGGATCTCTTTGCTGGTGTTATTGTCGGCGGTCACCAGTGACCCCAAATACACGAACTCATCGACCACCTCAAGCTCATCACCGTCCACAGAGACTTGAGTTGGGAGGCTGATATTGTTCTCCTTGGAGCCTCTCGCTTGCATGTATTTTGTTTTCGACGCATTTATCCGCAATCCGATCCGTCCAGCTTCGGCTTTCAGTCGGGCGTAAGTTTCCTCCGCCGTCGTTAAGTTACGTGATATGATGTCGAAGTCATCCGCGAAGCCCAGAAGCTGAACAGACCTTGTGAAAATTGTGCCCCTTCGTGTCGATGCCCGCCCTCCGGATCACACCCTAAAGGGCGATGTTAAACAGCAAACAGGAAAATCCATCACCTTGTCTCAACCCTCTGCGCGATTCAAAGGGACTCGAGAGTATCCTCGAAACACGCACGTAGCACATCACTTGTGCCATGGTACCTCTGATCAATCGAGTCGTCAGTTTATCCGGAAATCCGTTGTCGTGCATGATCTGCTATAGCTGTTCTCGATCAACTGTATCATAGGCCGCCGTGAAGTCAATGAAGATGTGATGTGTGGGCACGTTGTACTCGCGACATTTCTGTAAGATCTGTCGGATTAAGAAGATCTGGTCCGTGGTGGCACGGGCTCCCATGAAACCCGCTTGGTACTGACCCACGAACCTCCTGGTTAAAGGTGATAGACGACGGAACAGGATCTGTGAGAGTATTTTGTAGGCGGCGTTGATAAGCGAGATGCCGCGGTAGTTGCGGTACTCCAGCTTGTCGCCCTTCTTGTAGATGGGACAGATAACTCCCTCCTTCCACTCGTCTGGCAGTTTTTCCTCCTCCCAAATCCCAGTGCAGCGCTCTAGCCAGCGCCTCTCTTCCATATTTCCAGAGCTCGCTCGGCAGTCCGTCTTTGCCTGCGGCTTTATTGTTTTTCAGCTTCCCGATCTCACAAAGAACTTCGTGAATATCGGGAGCTGGTACTCGGTCATCCGCTGCTGGTGCTCCTAGGTCAGTTCCTGCTCCGCTTCTGTTTGCTGTTTCGCCATTCAGGTGTCCATCGAAGTACTCCTTCCACCTGTCGACCACCTCGCTGGCATCCGTGAGAAGGTTCCCATCCGCGTCGTTGGACATGTCGGCTTGTGGCACATAGCCTCTGCGGGACTGGTTTACCTTCTCATAGAATTTCTGCGTTTCACTGGCACGGTATAGCTGCTCCAGCTCCTCATGCTCACGACCCTCTTGCTGGCGCTTCTTTCGCCTGAGAATCGTGGTTATGTCGTTCCGTGCCCGTTTGTAATTGAACTTGTTCTCTCTCGTTGACCTGCCCAGGTATATCGCCCAGGTCCGGTTCTTTTCATTCACCGCTGCCTCGCGCTCCCCGTCATACCAGTCGTTTCTGCCACTCGGTGCTTCCACTCCTAGTGTCGCCGTTGCGGTCTCCACGATAGCTGTGCGAATGCTGCCCCAGCCGTCTTCGAGAGGCAATGCGCCCAGCCCCTCCGCTGTGGGTAGCACCGCTTCAAGCTGTTGCGCGTATTCCTCCGCAACCTGGGAGTTCTGGAGCTGCTTAATGTTGAGCCGCGGGGTTCGACGATGTCGCGCGTGGTATACGGTCGACAGTTTAGAGCGCAATGATACCGCAACTAGGTAGTGGTCCGAGCCAATATCCGCACCGCGATAGGTACGTACGTTTGTAATGTCAGAGAAGATCCGGCCGTCGATGAGAACATGGTCAATTTGATTTGCTACACGTTGGTCAGGTGTATCTCCAGGTGGTTTTGTGGATGTCCTTATGGGGAAGGAAGGTACTTCGGACTGCCAGTCCTCGGGAAGCTGCGAAGTTGACGCATCTCTGGCCGTTTCTCTGGCTCGTTAACTCCAGCGTAGTGTTTTATCTAAGATTTGAAACATTTGGAACAAAATAGTTCGCAAAGTAATTTTAGCATAACGATGAACTTCCATCGAACGTGTTCGGTGGGAGAACACCGACTGACAGTCTCGATTACACACTTTGCGTGTGAGGCGATATTCTCTATCAGTCCCAAACATAACTCTCACAAGGCAATGTGTGCAATTGTTCTGTTTTGTCCATTTGCGTCAATCATAGTAGACTACATCCTAAAAACTATTGATAACGTCACAAATGGTCGGCGTGCGACCAGACCGAACCAAGCGCCAAAAACATTATTTTGAGTAATCGGCGATCAAAGTTTACTCACCCCGTATGCTTCCTGCAAGCTGCTGCAGAAAAATTTTGTTATAATACCATTATAAACTGTTCAAATGATTTCGTTTCTTCGTGAAATATAGATTATCAATTTTAACATCCACTAGTGTTAAAAACTCAATTTTAAAAAAAATGGCGCTTGGTTCGGTCTGGTCGCACGCCGACCAAATATAGTTATGCAGTTCTAGTGTTAAATTTTTTCTAAGAGCATTTCGTGACATCGTTAAATCAAGAACTTCACAATAGAGTAGTGAGGGGCAAAAGTACGCACGGGGTATAAGTACGCATTGACCTTTTCGAAACTTACGAACGAAATAAACTGGCAACATTGTATGAATTTGCAGTGCGTTTAAATGGTGCAAAGCTATGAGGAAAATTGTGTTTTGAGCTGTTTTGATCTAATTTTCTTATTTTGGAACTATGATTGACCTATTAGAAAACTACAGAAACTCAAAATCAACGGAACCCAAAAACTCTTGTATAATTGTGGTTTGTAGCGTGAATTTGTTCTGCCGAAAATATTTTGAAGTTTGTCTTAAAACTCAAACCAGCTTAAAAACTCATTCTGGGGCAAAAGTACGCATAGAGCGTGGGGCAAAAGTACGCACTAAGTGCCACTAACCGTAATGAAAAAATGCGTTTAATAACAATGTTTCTGTACAGAAATTACTCAAGAATAACCAGTGATATGCGAATGTGCTCCGAAACTAAGGAATATTATGGTTCAATGATTTAGTTAATAGAATCTTACAACCATTTTAATAGTTTTGTAGATATGCTTGCAAAATGGTCCTTCCGCGATAGATTGGGGCTTCTAGAAGCCAAAGAAACAATGAAAAAACAAGGTCAAATACCATCCAATATTTATTTTCGCAACCGGGATGAAAGCCACAGATCGGAAAATGGCCAAGACGCCTTTTTGAATTTCAAGTCAACTTGTCAACTTTCGGTTCCTAGAAAACAACCTAAGATTGTCAAATACCCTCCAATAAGTGTATTTTCGTAATCGAGATGATGTCCGAGGCATGCATAACGACATTCTGGATTCCAAGAGACGACTTCCGGTTTCTGGGTCATCGGGATGATGCTCTGAGACTATTTAATGACAACAGACGCCATTTTAGGTTCCAAGATGTCGACTTCGGGTTTCTAGGAAACAAACCCAAAATGGTCGAATACCCCCCAATATGTGTATTGTTGGAAATAAAATGATGCCCTGAGACTGGAAATCGACTTCAGACGCCATATCAAAATTCAAGATGGTGACTTTTGGTTCGTCTGGTGTCGTGTTCGGGTCTCTTGGCATCATTCCGAATCCAAAAGTGTTCATATGAGATGGTATTTGGTCAATTCTGGATGTTTTCAGTAACCGGAAGTTACCATCTTGAATTAAAAAACCGCGTTTAAAGTTAATTTCTGGTGTCTGCGCACCATCCCGATCCGTGAAATAGACACATCGGCCATTTTGGGTTGTGTTCCGGAAACCGGAAGTCACCATTTTGGAATTCAAGATGGTGTCTGGATCGTTTTCAGGTCTCTTGACATCATTCTGAATCCGAAATAACTCATATGGGGTGGAATTTGGTCAATTTTTACTGATAACCGCAAACCGGAAGTCACCATCTTTAATTTAAAAATTGCGTCTGAAATCGATTTTTGACCTCAGAGCATCAATTCGAGTCCAAAAATACCCATATCGGGTGGTATTCAATAATTTTGTTGTTCAATAATTGGTTGTTTTGCGGAAACCGAAAGTCGCTATTTTGGAATCAAGTATGGCATCTGGTGTCGTATTCGGGTCTCTAGAAGCCCCAGTGGAATCTATTCCGGATGGTTCATTTTCGGGGCATATCACAAAACACCCAAAACCCTGCCTTTGGAAGTAATTTTATGACCTTTGAACCAATAATTGTACACGCAAAAGTTGGAGTGTGCGTAACCAGATCATTTATGAGCGAAATTAGCGCATTTACTGATTAAAATTGGAACCAGTACAACGCATGTGCGTTGGGCATAACGCATTTGATGCTCTAGCGTATTTTGAATGAATTGCGCAGCTCCGAACCACTACACTTATAAAGCATCAGCCGACGTTCAGAAGGTTGGCATCGTTAAAACAGTGCAACCAACAATCAATACTGATAAGTTGGGTACTGACTCCATTGAAGAAATTATTGTCTGATCGATTCACTTTCATGAATCAGGTCATTTGAAAACATCATTCAATCATTAACAATAAACAAAAACATGAGATTAGTCCAAAACAGTTTGCATTTAATTATGACTCTGGTTTCATTTACATGCATTCGGTTCTGCGTTACTGGCACCAGCGTCAATAACTTTCGCGGCAACAAGGCTCGCTATTGGCTGTTTCGGTTGCTGACGATTTTTAGGGATGCACGAGCCGTTGATAAGCACCGGCTCGCGAAAGTAAGGAACGGTTTTTTGAGCGCCTCGAAACTGATCGTTCGCCCGAAGCCGAAGTTTACCGAGACATTACGATTTTTGTGTATATGATACATATTCTGATTTTGATCTCTGTCAATGTATTCCTTGTACAACTTTTGCGTTATGCGTATCACGCATTGGTTGTGCGAAGTCAGAGCAAATTCTATGCGAATTGAAAGGACACATTGGATGATTGAAGCTTGAACTTTTGCGTGTAAGATTCTGTTCAAATGTTCATAAAGTTTCTAAGATTCGGAACATATCCCCAGAAAACTGGATTTCCGGAAATAAGCAAATTGTTTCGGGGCACCGCTATAATGCAGTTAAAAAGAATTAGTGCAAAACTAGCAAAAACAATTAACTTTATTGAGGATAGTATATTAAATACACTGTTCATGCAGTGCGAACTTTTGCCCCGTAAAATGCGTACTTTTGCCCCGCATACTGGGTAAAAGTTCGCATTTGAGTATTTTTCTAAAAAAAAAATTCTCATGCTACAAACAAAATTCGAAAAACTCTGGTAATATATTTTGAAGACAAGAGGTTCATGTACCGCTTGGAAACAAAACCGAATTTTATAATAATTGTTTGCAATAGCTCTGTTGCAAAAACAATTATGTGCGTACTTTTGCCCCTCACTACTCTATATATTAAAAAGACTCATCATCCTACTATTAACTGGCCCGGCCATGGCATATTCTGTTCTATAGGTATTTAATACAAAAAATTTTCACGTTCTTAATGAGCGTGTAGGAGCATAGAAGGTGAGTTTTTCTAGTAAATTTTCTGAACATATGCGTTGTGAAACTAAATCGTTAACAAGAGTTACCGAAGCAATTTCTCTTCTTTTTTCAAGTGTTTTTATATTAATAAGCATGCAACGTGATTTATAACAAGAGAAAGGGAATGAATTCCAACCAAGGTTTCTTAGTGCGTTAAACAAAAACTGTTTTAATACGGATTCGGTTCTATTGGAAAAGACGTTTTGATGAGGCGACCACACAAAACTACAGTATTTTAAAATAGATCTAACATATGTAAAAAAGAGCATACGACCCTCCCAGCTGGTCTCGAGGTACGATGTTGGCATAACAAGCCAGCTATCGTAGGTTCGAGTCTCGGCTCGGGAGAGACTATTAGTGTCAGTAGGATCGTAGCGCTAGCCCCGCAATTGTCCTGTACACTTAACAGTTGGATGCGAAGTCTTCGTATAATAAAGAGAAGGTCGAGTTCCGAATCGGAATGTAGCACTAAAGGCTTTAGCATGCTGTTGGCTCTTGATAATCGTATTGTAGTTATCAATGAATGTTACCTTAGAATCCATGTTCACTCCTAAATCTCTAACTTGATAACACCTTTCTACAGTTTGCTGTCCAGGAGCACAACTGGAATGTTCCGGCATTTCTTTTTCTTGTGTAGGATATAATATTGCATTTCTTTACGTTAAGATCAAGAAGACATTTTCTACACCAAATATAAAAAATGTCAACCTCTTGTTGGAATTGTTGGATGTCTGATTTGGCTCTTATTTCCATGTACAATTTCATGTCATCGGCATATAACAAAACTTTGAGATGATTTAACACAAGGGTAACGCCATTAACAAATAAAATGAAGAGCTAAGGGCCTAAACGAGAGCCTTGTGGAACTTTAACTGGTACAGTCGCCAACCAGATACGTTATTTATTTGTTCATGCAAAGCGCGAAAAGTACGTATAGTAAGTCCCTGATTTCGTCGCTATTTTTATGAACGGTTTGAAAATAAAACTCGCAAACTTGTTGCAGGCAAAGTCTTCATATTGCATGCCAGATGGGAAGTTATCAGACTTTATTTTATCGTTTGCACACCCAACACAAACGGGGAATATTTTATCACCTTGGTGCAACTTTTTATTACTTATTGTATATTAGACCGCGCATTATACTCAAAGAGTAATAATTAGAAACACCACTGTTTCGTTCCCCAGTGTTTACTTGAAATGAAAATATGCAATACCGTGAGCCCAGAGTCGCGAATGTTGTCTGGGTTGGCACGAGTTATGTATCTTCAAACAGGTCCAAATGAGTTTCTATGAAGCACACTCATTGCGTGTTTTAGATAGCTTGCATCAAGGCGAATTTTTGTGTTTTTTCTCTGACGCAGTTTACAAATCGTGATGTGATTCCAAGTCGCATTTGAAGTCTTTGAAATCATCAACGTTTGCATACTGTATGACGGGAAAAATGCTGCTTGGCAACCAAATCCACCAAAGTACGTATTTGCATGGAAACCTGATTTTCCCAGTCTCCCACAGTAGGTTTCAACTTAGCGCTTCAATTTTCAAGCTCTATATTTCTAGAGTAACGTATTCTGCATTCAAAGATGCTGAAAGATTTATTCTAGCATGCACAGATTTAGAGAAAAACGAGTTTGAATTCACTAAAGTACGAGTTCTCATGAAAACTTGATTTTCTCCAAATCTGTGCATGCTACAAAAAATCTTTCACCAACTTTGGATTCAGAAGACGTTACTCTAGAAATACAGAGCTTGGAAATTGAAGGGCTAAGTTTAAACCTACCGTGGGAGACTGAGAAAATCAGGTTTCCATGAAGATACGTACTTTGGTGAATTCAAACTCGTTTTTTTTTTCAAAATGTTTGCATACTAAAATAAATATTTCATCGCGTATGGATTCAGGAGACCTTACCGCAAAAATGTAGAGCTTATAATTTGAAGAACGGTTTTGTTGTTTGATTTTTTGTAAAAATACGTAGTTCTGAGATTTTGTACTGAAATAACTTGGAAACTCCAAAATTCACTCTAACATATATATTTCATTCACCTGACATGATTTGATACATGGAGCAATTGATACGTATGAAAAATTCCCATTGTTTGCTTAATCTCTTTGAAAAATTAGAAAAAAAAACACAGACATATTTGCGTCTCACAAAAACGGCGAGGGGTCCAGAGGAGTGGTACCTTTACCAGAACATAGAGCTACTATTTCCCTTGAATAAATTCCAAGTTTTCCCAAATCGGCCGTTCCAGTGCTGAGAACGAGCATTTTCAAAAAACAAGTTTCGTCCCGGGTCTTTACGGGTTAAGTAATTTCGCCGGGAAATCGTATTTCAGCATAATCTGCCACTGCTCGTTTCTTTTCGATTCGAAGTGGTTGATGAATTCGTTTATCTTGGTACGCTTGTGACATGTGACAACGACATGAGCCGCAAAGTGAAACGACGAGTTGCAGCTGCGAACAGGGCCTTCTACTGATTACGTAACCTGCTAAGGAGCTGTCTAGGACGCTGATATTTCCGGTGGCCATTCACTGACATGAAACCTACACGCTAAAGGAAGCTGATCGACGAGTGCTCGGAGATTTTAAGCGTAAAGTTCCGTCATCGATACTAGGTGGTAAATTATAAGATGGAGTATGGGGCAGGCGCATAAATCACAAGATGTACCAGGTATACAAACATGCTGATATAGTGAAGGTTATTCAGCGGGACGGGTTTTAGTGGGCTGGACACGTAGCCGGAATGCCTGACGAAAGAGCCGCCAAAACTATCTTCAGCAGAGAACCAGAAAGAGGCCGTCGACTCCGTGGTGGGACTCGGTCGAAGTGCGTTGGTGAGAAGATGAACGATCTGCTGGTGTAGGAGTGGACTGGAAAACGGCTTAAATTACTAGTGTTGGTGTTACAAACAACAAAATTATCGGAATATGTTGTTGGAATCAGTTGTTTTTTGACATGTAGGCGGCGCTGCATTTTTTTTTGCTTTGATCATCGATGTGTAGAGGTAGATTCATGCAGCTGTTTTATATGTACTTTCGGTTGAGAGTAGAGGAAAAATAAACAAATTTTTTGAATAGAATGTTTGTAAACATACAGAGGATTTCTTGTTCATACGAATGTGTTATTTAAAAATAATTTTTAGAGGCTCGGGTTTGTGTTTCGGAGAACATTGTACTTCGTTCGCGTGGGTCTCATTTGACATTATTCGACTATCAGTTTAGATGTAATGGAAATATATGAGGTGGTATAACCCCTTTGGGATGGCTGTCTGAAGATTAATTCGACACTAATGACAATTATGTCAAATCGGTGGATAATAATAAGCGTATAACAAAACTATCTACGTATACATTCACCCCTAACCTCAATACATAAAATAGTAAAATTGATATATGAATAATCTTAAAATTCAACTGATAAAATACAATTCAAACTAAAAAGTCGGTAAATCACAACAGCCTCAGCTTTTATCAGCTCTAAAAATTTATACCTATAACATAATCAATTATCGACCCGCAACATCTAACAGATGTATCCCAGGGTCTCCCTTTCCAACTAAAATATACCATCTCATGTAACATTTATGAGGGCACGTAGAGTTCTCGGCGGTGCTCTTAAGTAAATGTTGGACTAACATTCCTTTTCCGTTCCCCAACAGTTGCAAGGACGTGGCCAGGGCGGTAACAGTTCTCTGGAGACATCTGAACTTTGTTTAGTAACATTTAATTAGATCCCAAATTTCATGTTGCTGCTCAGGAACGAAGGTGATTTGTTCTCGTAAACAGAGTATTGTTGATAGCACCAACTACGAAGTTGAGCAGCTGTTTATGCTATGCTATTCTATGACCAATAATAAACAGCAGGCCAAATTCCGAATCGGTAGTACCAAGGCTTTGAATTGATATCGATGTTGTGTGTAATTAACTGAACAATGAAAATACATCCAGGTAAGTTTAAAAGGTTTATTTATAGTAAAGATTGATGAGATGATTTAGTAATAAACACGATTATTGTCAAAGACTAAACTGTCAAAAATAATGCATGAACATATATCGGGCCCTAAATTTTTTTCAAAAAAACAATCAAATAAACAACTTTATTTTACGCAGAGAAGAAAATGTAAATTTTTTGTTCAGTTGAACGGTTTGATTGTTATAGGCAGAAACTTATGGAAATGTAAATGTTTTATTTTGTTTGTTTTTGAGTTGGGCTGCAAATTTTCGATACTGAAAATGAAAATGACAGAAACAACATTTTCAATGTCTCATGTTGAAACGACCTTCAGTGTCGTCGGTGTCAATTTTCTATGAAAGTCCGTTCATTGAAAGAAATGAGATGCTTGATTTAATAGCGAACTTATTTGCTTTGAGCCAAATCATTGCATGAAGTCGATGAACTATATAGGTGACTACATTCTCAACAGCAAAAACATCGCTAAAGCAACACAGCGTTTGCGAAAGCACAGATATGCTGCTAGCTAACAATCACTGTCCACTGATTGGAGCTGAAGGTCTCTTTCATTCTCAGCTCAACGATTTCAATTTCAACTAGAAATCCTTTCACGACAGTGAAAGTTTGCAGTGCTGTTTCTAACAAGGGACGAAACCAATTAAGTTAGTCTGAGTCCTAAATGACATTCTACTCAAGAGCCTTGCGGTCTTCATAAGGGCTTTTTCTAGAAAAATTACCTTCAAATATCATGTATCAATATATTTTTAGAAGCCAACTGGAAATATTTGGAGAGGGAGTTATGAAAAAGTGAATTTTATCTTTCAAAATGATATGAATATTCAAAATATCGGGCGCAAAAATATAGTTCCAGTGACGTTGCTGTTGCACCCGGCAATGAAGCGTTGGGTGACCTACTCCCTTTCGAAATATTCTTCAAGTCAAAATTATAGGAAAACAAACTAAACTAAATGGATAAATAATTCAATTTAAAAAATTCAAAACGTTTCAAAAATGTACAAAAATATTGTATGATGAAAATAATAACACTCAATTTAAATCTTTATTTAAGATTTTAATGGTTCATTTTGCACCCCTCAAAGCTCATACCCGGGTGAATAAATAGTTCAATCTACTTCTTTTTCTCTACAGAGTCGAAAACGACCAGCCCGGTGATGACCGGGAAGAGTTGGAGGTGCTCAGCCGAGCTTCCAGCTCGGATGACCACAAGCTGAGCGTAATCGTGGCCAACAAAATCTGGCGCTTCATTCAGAGTCGCAGCGTAAAATGGAAAGCATTTCAATCGGCCGATGTCGTCGTTGCCACCGGCGAAGGAGGAAAATTGAATTTCGGTGTTTCGCTCGACACCAGGAAGTTATACGAGGAAGGCCGTGGCAGAGTAAAAAACTACGCGCCAGTTTTCTTGGCATTTCTGTTGAAGGCAGCAATTATGGGGGCACTTATCGTGAAGGGTATCGCATTGCTCGTGGGAAAAGCTCTGCTTGTAAGTAAATTAGCCCTGCTGTTGGCCAGTATAATTGGAATCAAAAAGCTCCTGCACAAAAAGCACGTGACATACGAAGTCGTTGCTCACCCACCGGAGCACCATCACCACCTCGACACGTACAGCTCAGGTTGGGCTCGAACCATAGATGGTTTCGTGGATTCCATCTCCAAAGGACTGGAGAACAATTTGTTGAAGGATTCTAATGAGATTGCATACGCCAAACAGATACCACACTAGGTGCTTTTTTACAGTGCTCAACCTCATATCTTGAGGAGTCCTCTATTCAGTAATCCTGTGTTCAATAGCCTTGTACCTGAAATTTTTTACGTGTCATTCCTGTGATAATTCCTATGCTTCAACCTACTTTAGTTTTAAACTGTAACTCCTTGATTGTTTATATTTATTTATTTATTGAATATACCTCTATTCTCAGCCAAGTTACGCCTTTTTTGTTTAACGAAAATACACCATCAATCTTGTTCTAGTCGAATGTTCATTTGTGGAGACAAGTATAGTTAAAACTATGTCAATTCTGGCTTCATGTTACCACCACCGTTTTAGAAACCATTCTTACTAGACTTGTCTTTGAATTTTTGGAAATTGTAATTCTTGTATTGAAACATGAAATGTATGCAAAGTGGCTTAAGTGCAGAAACACAAGCTTGAAGGAAATGAGATGGTGCTGCCGATGTGATTTAGTGGCGTGGAAGTACCAACTTGATTAAATAAATATTTGCGTATACTAGAAAGTAATAAATAAAAATATATGAAAGTAATAATATTTATCTCTGTTATATTTTTCACGAATTTACTTACACAGAGGTATTCATATAATATAGTCACATTTTTCTTCATTCAATTGAAGATTTTTTTTTCACCTAATTCATTTGAAGATATGCTAATGCTAATTTTAGTATGTTTCAATGATATCTATTTTTTTTAACTTCAAAAAGCTCCAGTAAAGCCTTTACTAAAGTTAAATTTATTTACCGTTTTTAGGTTTAATAAAATAAATAGTTTAATCTACTTTGTTTTTATCCACAGAGTCGAGAACGACCAATCCGGCGACGACCGGGAAGAGTTGGAAGTGCTCAGCCGAGCTTCCAGCTCAGATGACCACAAGCTGAGCGTAATCGTGGCCGACAAAATCTGGCGCTTCATTCATAGTCGCAGCGTAAAATGGAAAGCATTTCAATCGGCCGATGTCGTCGTTGCCACCGGCGAAGGAGGAAAATTTAACTTCGGTGTTTCGCTCGACACCAGGAAATTATTCGAGGAAGGCCGTGGTAGAATAAAAAACTACGTGCCAGTTTTAATGGCATTTATGATGAAGGCAGGAATTGTGGGGGCACTTATCGTTAAGGGTATCGCATTGCTCGTAGGAAAAGCTCTGCTCGTAAGTAAATTAGCCCTGCTGTTGGCCAGTGTGATTGGAATCAAAAAGCTTCTGCACAAAAAGCACGTGACATACGAAGTCGTTGCTCACCCACCGGAGCACCATCACCACCTTGACACGTACAGCTCGGGTTGGGCTCGAGCCATAGATGGTTTCGTGGATTCCTTCTCCAAAGGACTGGAGAACAATTTATTGAAGGATTCTAATGAGATTGCATACGCCAAACAGATTCCACACTAGGTGCTATTTCGATAGCGTCTAACCTTTCCTGAGGAGCCCTCTATCTAGTAGTCCTGTGTTCAATAGTCTAGTACCTGAGAATTTTTTTGTCATTCCTGTGATAATTCCTGTGCTTTTACCTACTGTAACTTAATACTGTAATTCCCTGATTATTCACATTTTTTATTTATTGAATATACCTCTATTCTCTACCAAATTATGTATTTTTTTCTTTTACAAAAATAAACCAACAATCATGTTCTAGCAGACTGCTCATGTCTATTTTGGCTCCATGCTTCCACCATTTTAGAACCAGTTCTTATCCGATTCATCTCTTATATTTTGGAAATTGCAATTTTGGAATTAGTGACGTCCTAAAAAATAAAATGTAAGAGATTGACCTTAGTGCAAAAATGCAAGCTTGAATTAGAGCTATAGATAGTGCGGTGCCAACTGCCAATATTTGCACTATGATGCAAATTTCAATAAAATCTTCAAAAATCTCGCTCAAATTTCACATGGCGTATCTAATCCTATTTCATTAGAAGTTTGGGGATATCAGAGCAAAAGAAGAATACAAATTTTGTGTTTCTGTGTTGTTCATCAATTGCGTTCAATATTTTCTCGATGTGATAAGAAAATCTTATTTATTTGACATACAGATATGCACACCTCGTACACAGCACCTAAATACCGCGTACACAACACACAACACACAACACACAACACACAACAGCAATATCATGTCTGTGTCACATGATGTTGTTATTTTTATTGGTTTTACACATACCAAGTTAGTAACAAGCTAGTAGCCTGAAATGCAGGTGAGTTGAAAATTAATTGCTTTTCTTATCAAATGTAGCGAGTTTAGATTATGCTGTGTACATAATACTAATTAAACTGAATAATCAATGATTGTAGTGTTTTTCCCAGTGAAATGCCTTCATTACGTTACGTTAGATTTGGAAACTAAAGAAAAACAGTTTTAAAATTGAAAGTGAACACCGTGCTATGTTTTTAACAAAAAAATAATTATTTACTGTCATCGCAACATAAGCGAAATTCCTTTTCTCATGCATTTTCGATTAGTCGAAAGTCAAAGTTGACCGGATTCTTATCAACTTTCATTACAACGAAGCATACAATATTCTACTTTTGCGGCGGCAGACCGATTATCGATTCAGTGCCGAATTCAGAATACGTCGCCATATCACTCGGTCTTGGGCTGCAATCTTCAGTCGCCACATCACGGGCATCTCAACCAGAGAGTGCGGGGCCTACCACGATCTCTATCAAACACTATGTACTTCGTTTTGGCAGAGTCAAATTCTCACAGCTTCCATCGCTCTACGGTTAATACCAATGATGTCGATATCGTCTGCAAAACTCAGGAGCATGTGAGACTTCGTCATGATGGCACCGCTTCCCTGCACGCCAGCCCTGCTTATAGCACGTGCTTATACGATATTGACCAATAAAAACCCGTCACCCTCTAACTTCACGAAACCGTCCGATATCTCACCGGCTACCCTGTAGCTTGATGTGGAACCATCAAGGATGGCATGAATCAGTCCGATTAGTTTTTTTTGCTCGCGGATCATCTGCCAAAACTCATCTCTCTTAAGTAAGTCGTAGGCTGCCCTGAAGTCTATGAACAGATGAGTAGTCTGTAAGTTGTATTATCGAAATTTTTAGAGGATTTGTCGCAAGGTACACATTTATTGTTGTTTATTGTTGGTCTTGAATCATCTGACACATTAGTGGTCTTAATGATAAAATAGATACTTATAACAACTTAATGATAACAGACAATGAAGTACACTTCAAAAACATTTAAGCTTGTCGTCTACGGAGAATTTGCTTGAACGTTACTACCGCGATATTGAAGTCGGCTAGATCTGCTACAACGTTGAAGCTAGCTGACATTGAACGGATGGGATCGTGTTGCCCATATGACGCAGAACGATGCGGTAGCGAAAGGAAGTTTCTTCGCCGTAATGGTCTCTCTGGAGCATACAGATGTAACTGCTCCAAAATTCTCGGGGCATCGGTTTTACCAGTTGAAATTTTGAACACAAATGAAGCCTGTGAATCGAAACGTCTTTGTTGCAGTGTTTCCGTGCCAAAAAGCTGTCAGCAATCGAAATTTGCCGGTAGCTGCTGCGGATCACGCCACGGAAGAAAACGAAGGGCGTACCGTACAAATTTCCGTTGCACTGATTCGATTCTAGCAATCCAATTTGCGTTATATGGACACCACACTACGGAATTAGTTTCCAGAACAGATCGCACCAAGGAATAGTATAATAATGTACAACTTAACATCATCAGCAAAAAAATACAGTAATAGTTTGGCAATATCAGAGATGCGTCATTTATATACAGTGCAAAGAGCAGTGGTCCTAAATTACTGCCCTGCGGAGCGCTTGATACATTCGAGAAATTAGAGGAATGCATTTGGTCCGTGATGGAGCGTTCTTCCCGAAAACCATATAGGTGTTCGGGAAAAAAACGGCCTCAGTCGAAAAAACCGGATGTAGGAGAATTTTGTTCACGGTATTGAAAAGAGTTATGCCCCGAAAACTACTGCAATTCAAGCGGAGACCTTTTTTGTGGATCACGCATATGAGACCCTGAACACTTTCAACATGATCCGATGAATGGCGCGATACAGCTGTTCGCTTCCGACTTTGAAAAGCTCAGTTATTTAACTTCTTTTTTCACCCCGCCCAAGGTTATTGGGTCCACAACTTATTCATCATTTTCAATGTCAATCCTGCTTCCTTCGCCACCTCTGTCTTCCTCACCGTCCAACAGCACACTAAAATGTTGTTTCCAACGCCTGGTCCTGATTTAAAGGTAATCGGGTTCCCCTTCCTGTCGTTGCACATGACGGGGGGAAACAAGTTTCGGTTCTTGATTCCGTTAATCTTTTTGTGGACGTTTTTTGCATCAAGCCTGGAGAAGCAGCCCTCCGTCCCCACAAGAACACGCTCCCAATGCTGACGTGTCGCAGCCGTAGCCAACATGTGACATCTGGCGGGGTTTTTTCTCATCTTGATTTCAATACGTTGGACAACCGGGTGAGGATCTTGGATACCATGAGATAGTGATTCAAGTAACCGTTTGGTCCTCTGCACAGCCTTACGTTTGTAACGTCTGAAAAGTGCCGACCATCAATCAGAACATGGTCGATCTGAGAGCAGGCCTCTCAATTCGGGTGCTTTCAGATGTGCTTACGTATATTCCGGTGTGCAAAATAAGTGCCAAGTGTCCATAGAACTCCTTATTATCTTCATCGGGTTTATCGTTGGTCGGTGATAGCAATTTGTGTTTTATTTGTATAGGACTACCCCACCTCCTTTCTAAAATCGGAAGATGTGTCATAGTTTCTTGTACTGTTTCGGTTTCGAGTGTGGGTGTGCAAGCGAAGACCCTACACGCGTCCGACTAGCAGATCGAAATACCCAAAAATGAATGAAGTACGACAATGAGTGTAGTATGAACCTTTCATGTTGCCCAATTTTTCGATTACAGAGTCTTACATAAATATTCGTTACATGCGGTGTATTCTAGCTCCTACAGTTGTTTCCCTATACTACTTATTCATATTACTCACGGTACCGTGGCAACCAGACCCCGAGCATAGCTGCGCTCGTAATTCCCAGAGTGCCGCAGTGGACACCGTTACAAGGTTCTCCTTCTCCCTCGAGCCTTCCGCGCGGTTGTGCTATCTGCCGCTGAGCCTTACGCTCCCGGCTTAATTGAAGAACGGTTTTCACGATCGCTGAATCCGTGACCCGATGCAATCTCGGTGGCTTCCGTTCCCGTTCACTCAGACCAGCGTGTCTCTCAGACTCGCTAGGCGATCTTCTGCCAAGCGGTGGTTCCTAGAACCGCACCGGTTCTGTGTCGACGAGTTTAGCACTGTGAATTAAATGTACAAGCAGAAAAAAAAGCCCTATGGCCCCAGCAGATTAGCCACGGTTCAAGTTTCTTCCAAACGCCCAACTTACTTCGCGAACGAAGGCTTTCTCGCTTGTAAGATTGCGCTCTAGTTGGACAGCAGATTCCGTCTTGCCTTCGGTGCAGTCTAAAGGTGTTTCCAGTGCGTCAAAGCACATGTGCGAAGCTAATGATGGCGCGTGTTATCCGTCCCCAAACTGGCCACGCTTTTCACGCACGAATCCTGGGGCCACCGACGCTTCGCGAGTCCAAGGGGAGCTGATTGCGTTCTCTGTGCGCTTCCCAAATTGGTTTTAGTTGCAATTCCCTGCCACGAGATCCACCAGTTCGCAATGGCGGCCTCGCTATCTGTTCGCGATCAAATAGCTGGATGATTGCGCCGGTGATTAAATCACATAGAAAATTGCTTACCGCTCGTATGAAAAGTGATGTTTTCGCGAAGTTTGCACCAAAATATCACCAGATTAATCGCCTTCTTTTCCCCGAGTTGATCCAAGCGTCGAACGAGTTTTTTCCACTGTCTGCCACTGACGCAGAACGCACCTTCTCCTGGGATGGTCTGATGGCAACTCCACTTGCTGAATGTAAGGCTCTTCTGCTAATTCTGTCTGGCTGGCTGTTTATTCGTGTGCGTGTTCTCGCGCGGCGGAAGGCGATCGGCAGTTTAATTTGTTGGTCGGTTTTATATGCAAGCTAGTGCCCATGCGGCGTAATTGGGTGTTACGATTCAGCGTCACTTGTTGGGTTGCACGTTCGGTCAATACTACTCATATTTAATTATATTTTAATTGATGACTTTGTCATGACGAGCTGATAATCATAGCTACAACACAAATGTAACAGTGCTCTAAAATACTCACTTTAGAAATTTTGCTCCATTTGTTCGATTAGTTCTCGAGTTATGCAAAAATTTATGTTTTCATTTGTATGGGAATCCTTCCTTCTACAGAAAGTAGAAGTGTCGAACTAACACATAAGAAATTTCGCCAAATTTAATTACATTTGCTTGATTATGCGATGGTTGGTTATAATTTCGGCTGAGCAGTCTTGAATAAGTAGAACGATCTGGTTTTTTACTGTCCGACGTTTCGTCACTGATCAGTGACATCTTCAGGGGAAACTGTTGGTGTTTATAAGCGATAAGTGTCTGTTTTAATTCTTAAATTTGTTAACAATTGATAAGAGTTTAGCTAGTTGTCTGTGGTTGAGTTGTTCGTGACTTACATTATTCTTGTTCGTTCCTTGTCTGGATGCTTTTTAGAGCTTATCGTCAACATTAATTGGGGCGATTCGGGGTACATTCTACAATATTGGTGTTCATAAAAGTCTATGGTACAATTTTTTTTTCTCTTATAAATATTTTAAACAAACTTACAAATCTCTTTGCTGTGAACCTATTGCGATGGCGGATGGTAACGTTATTGGGAGTAGTTGGGATTCGGGGGGGGGGGGGGGGGTAGGAAATCTGTGTTACTTGTGGTGAGATTCGAAAGACAGGGACAGAGAAGGAACTAGTTGGCTGGTGCATTGGTATTCGGTATGAGACTCGACAGCACAGCTGCGTAAGCTGTGTTGAGTCCATCGAGATCGACTCGCTTGTTGACAGTATTGGGCGTGTTGTGTATATGACACATTTCTAAGAATGGTAGAATATGGGTGCGGTTGCTATGGTCGATTATAGTGGTTCGACTGAAGTCAAAGCTGTGTTTGTGTTGTATACAGTGGTTAATGAGTGCCGTTTTCTCTTTTAACTCGTCCAGCTCTCGTTTTGTGTTAGTGCTGGCACTGAGTATCTGCTGTAGCTTGTTTACGTTAGATTTGTGTCCTGCTAATCGCATATTAAGTCTGTTCTGAGTCATTCCGATGTAGCAACTGTTGCAGTCGCTACCGAATACCAATGCACCAGCCAACTAGTTCCTTCTCTGTCCCTGTCTTTCGAATCTGACCACAAGTAACACAGATTTCCTACCCCCCCGAATCCCAACTACTCCCCATAACGTTACCATCCGCCATCGCAATAGGTTCACAGCAAAGAGATTTGTAAGTTTGTTTAAAATATTTATAAGAGAAAATTGTACCATAGACTTTTATGAACACCAATATTGTAGAATGTACCCCGAATCGCCCCAATTAATGTTGACGATAAGCTCTAAAAAGCATCCAGACAAGGAACGAACAAGAATTATGTAAGGCACAGACAACTCAACCACAGACAACTAGTTAAACTCTTATCAATTGTTAACAAATTTAAGAATTAAAACAGACACTTATCGCTTATAAACACCAACAGTTTCCCCTGAAGATGTCACTGATCAGTGACGAAACGTCGGACAGTAAAAAACCAGATCGTTCTACTTATTCAAGACTGCTCAGCCGAAATTATAACCAACCATCGTACAATTCCCAACAGTCGAACTCTCATACAACAATCATGCTTGATTATGTCTCATAGATATACAGATACTTGTGTTTCGTTTGTGTTGAAGCCTTCTTTTCCCGAGCAGGGAGGGGTATCAAGCTACCATAGAAATATTTCTTGCTTCTTAAAATATGCACGTGCCTAATTTGGTTCCATTTGGTTGATTAGTTCTCGCGTTATGCAGAAATGTATGTTTCATTTATTTGCGAATCCTCGCTTCCAGAAAAGGGAGGGGTTCAAACTGCCATAAGAACCGTCCCCGGCCCCAAAAACCTCTTACACAAAATTTTACGTCGATCAGTTAAGTCATTTTCAAGTCTGTATGGATATGACAGATGACAGATAGACGGACGGAACTCCATTCTAATATGAATAGATAAACTTTAATATTCATATTCAGTAACAATACATTGAACATGAAAGCCATCATGGTACCAAGCAGGTAGCCAACGTAAAGTGGTGAAGTCTTAGAAGTCAACTGATTCGATCATGATGCAAAACAGACCTTTGAATTTCACTAAGGCTTCTAATCCATGAAATTCAAAAATTGTATTTTTGTGAGCACTTCTCTGAAAAATATACTGCAAACATTTTTTGCTATTTCAATTTGCATTATCACAAAACAAGGCGTGATAGCGTAATACATGGTCATAACAAATTATGCTTCAAAATGGGTCTTTTAAAATTTTTACAAAATTTGGTCAAAGTTTGGTGATGCTGCTGAGTTGCTGATGCTGTTGGTGCTGCCGTTGGTGTTGGGTTGACTTGCTGCTGCTGAGTTGTTCATACTTGGAAACCGCTGATTATGGAGTAGAAACCTAAATAAGCTGTTGTTACTGTTTGCATCACATATTTAGCGATATTATGTTGTAAGTAATGAAGAAGGTTAAATTTGTTTTCGATGAAATGCTCAATAACTACTTTTTCTATTTCGCTGTGTCGTCTTCAATTTAACCCAATGGATTATGAGTCTGGTCCCTACACTTCGACGAGCTGGTGCATTCCTGGTACCGTAATGAAATCCGCGTTGCATGATGGAAAACTATCCATATGTTTTGTAAATAGCCAGATATTTGTGCTCGGAAACTATGTAAAATTGAGGAGTTACGGCAGATTGTGACCATTAGTAATGTTGATATTGTATGTGTGAGTGAAACCTGGTTGAATGAAACTATCAATAACACCGTTATAGCTATCGACGGCTACAATATAATTAGACATAACCGCATCGGGCGGCTTGGAGGTGGGATCGTAATATATATTAAAAATGATCTAGCTTTTAATATGCTTACCAAATCAAATAAACCAAAAACTTATGATATCTGCAATTTACAACCCTCCTGAGTTGGACTGTACAGATATTATGGAGAACATACTGTCTACATATGGATCTGCCTATCAACACATTTTCTTTTTAGGTGATTTTAACACAAATTTGCTAAATAATTCATCACCGAAAACTGTCAGGCTTAACAGTCTTATTACCACTCATTGCCTACACTGTTTAGGTAATGAACCAACTTTTTTCCATAGAAATGCAGCGTTATTGTTAGATTTAATCCTAACTATTGATCCATCGAAAGTGTTACGGTTCAACCAAATCGAAGCACCCGTTTTCTCCAACCATGATTTAATTTTCGCATCTCTTGATTTCTCTTTTTCACCCACTCCTAAGGTAATTCAGTATCGTGATTATAACGCCATACAAATTGATCCGTTAATAGAAGCCTTCAATGCATTTGACTGGAGTGCTTTCTACCGAATTGATGACCCTAATTTGCAGTTGGAATTTTTCAATGAAGTATTGTTGAATCTTCACGATACTTTTGTTCCCACCCGTACTATTTCGTGTCACGAAAAGCGTAATCCTTGGTTCAATACAACCATAAGTATGGCAATTGTTAACCGTGATATATTGTACAAGGAATGGAAAAGAAGTAAAAATTCGGATGTTCATCTTGAGTTTAAAAGAATTCGAAATCAGGTAAACCGACTTATTCGCACAGCTAAACAAAATTATTTTACCTCCCGCCTTGACATGAATGTGCCTCCTAAGGAATTGTGGAAAAAACTGAAAACTCTAGGAGTTGGTCAATTATCATCGCAAACACCGAACAATTTCACTGCTGATGAAATTAATCACAAATTTTGTAGTCATTTTTCTCAAAACAACTCGCCTTTCTCTAGTACCCTCGGAACATACGAATTCAATAACGAAGCCTTTTATTTTGGTAGAGTTAATCAAATTGATGTCATTAAAGCTATGTACTCAATCAGTTCTAATGCTATGGGAGTCGATTTAATACCAATAAAATTCATAAAAAATATTTGCCCTATTTTGGTTGAGCCTAGAACACATCTTTTCAATTCTATAATCACAACAAGTGTTTTTCCTGATGCTTGGAAAAAATCCAAGATTATACCTATTAAGAAAAAATACAACTCTAACACGATAGATAATCTGCGACCCATAAGCATCCTTTGCGCTTTGTCTAAGATTTTTGAAAAAATAATCAAAATGGACCTTTTTGATTATATAACTAGGAAGAACCTGTTAAATCAGTTTCAGTCCGGCTATCGGACTAAACACAGCCCAAAAACCGCGATGCTAAAAATAATTGATGATATTGGTCTTGTACTTGATGGTGGTCGGCCCGTTGTTCTAATTTTATTAGACTTTTCGAAGGCTTTCGACACAGTGTCACATACAATTTTATGTCAAAAACTGAGATCAAACTTTAAACTTTCATTACATGCATCAAATCTTATAAATTCATATCTGAGTGGGCGATCTCAAGCAGTCCTCAATAATGGAATACTTTGTCAGTTTCTGCCTGTATCATCCGGAGTCCCACAAGGTTCTATTCTGGGACCAATTTTGTTTTTTTATACATAAATGACCTTGCTGGAGTCATCAAAAACTGCAAGATTCATCCTTTTGCGGATGATGTCCAGTTATATTATGGATGTAGTAATAACTCGGATGTAGAAATAGCTCATAAAATCAATGCTGATTTAAAACGAGTCTTTGATTGGTCCGCAAGAAATAAGCTCACATTGAATTGTACAAAAACAAACGCAGTTTTTATTAACAATGGCTCATGCATCGTACCTTGAAACCGGTGTTGTTTCTAGGCAATGAAATTGTCTCATTTGTTGAGGATGCTGTTAGTTTGAAGATTCGCATCCAATCTAATTTTGGTTGGGATAAATATGTGCTCTCACAATGTGGTAAAATTTATAAATGTTTACGCTCGCTTTATACAACAACGTCGGTCCTTGCAACTAACACAAAATTGAAACTTTTTAAGAGTTTAATCTTTCTCCATTTTTGGCATGTGATTTTTTGCTTGACGATGTACCAGTCACTGTTTTTAATAAGCTAAAAGTTGCGTTACATTCATGTGTGCGTTATGTGTTCAACTTAAACAGGTTTTCTCATGTCTCCCACCTTCAGTATCGCCTAATCGGTTGTACTTTGGAAAATTTTAGTAAGCTGCGTAGTTGCCTATTTCTACATGGTTTGTTGAAAACGAAGCAACCTGGTTATCTACATAGAAAATTACATATGACCCGAAGTAATCGTTCCTTGAAATTTATTATACCAAGACATCGCACGTCAAAGTACGGGAACTCATTTTTCGTACGAGGTGTAGTACACTGGAATTCATTACCCAATAGTTTGGCCAACATACCTTCTTGCACAGCATTTAGAAGAGGATGTTTTGAGCATTTCAAATAAGTAGTTTAGTTATTCAATTATTATTGTTATTTGAGTAGTTTTTGTCATGAAGTTTCTTTACTATCTGTTATTTATGTGTGATGCCTATTCTACTTCAAAAGAGTTAACAATGTAACATTAAAAGACAGAAGCCTTAAGTTACGAAATACAAATGATAACAAATAAAAATAAATAAATAAAAAGTGCTCATCAGGAGGGTTGGTAAACGGCTGGGCACGTGTCACTTGAGACCCCATTGTGGTCATTCACCTTTGTCCAGCAACTCCTATCCCAACCTCCACGAGGTGCCGACCGGGATACGAGTAACCTTAGCGGAGATCCGATAGCCAACCCCTGGTGGAAACTATGGTCGTATGCCGGGAAAGGGAATCGTACGCTGCTGTATCCCCATGTTAGGGGCGACGTACAACAGCGTCTGACCCGGAGCGGGTGGCTGAATTACGGAACGCGGTGCCAAGTCAGCTATATCTAAGACAGCAGTCTCGTCCCGAGACTAGGTATCGCAGCCCTATGAAGGCAGCATACTAGAGGTAAAATACTACGAACAATCCAGATACAACTACGGAACGGAATAATCGGCAGGGCTCTAAGCGAACGAAAAAGGACAACGATTATTGGAAAATCGGTACTTGGAATGAAAGGAGTCTACTCGAACCGGCACGTGCAGGTATCCTGGCCAGAGAGCTGCAAAAGGTCATTGTGGAGGTTGCTGCCATACAGGAGGTGAGGTGGCTGAAAACAGGAGAACGCGAGTTCCGGGCAGTAGATCCTATTGCGGGCACTTCGTTTAAGTACCGCATCTACTATAGTGGCGGCGTGAAAGCAGAAAGGGGAGTCGATTTCGTGCTCATAGGGAAACAGATGAAGCGTGTCATTAAATGGAGGCTGATCAGTGACCGTATATGCGTGTTGAGAATTAATAAAAGTGTTCGCACCGACCAACGATAAACCCGATGAAGAGAAGGAGCATAATGAGTGCTCAGGATACGACAATAAGATCGTCATCGGGGATGAAAATGCGCAGGTCGGGCAGGAGAACTTCTTTCGTCCCGTTATTGGTAGAGAAAGCCTCCACTCTACTACGAACGACAACGGTCTGAGGCTTGTCAATTTCGCTGCAGCCAGAGGTATCTGTAGCACTTATTTTGCACGCCGGAATATACGAAAGCACACCTGGAGGCACCCAAATGGAGAGGTCTGCTCTCAGATCGACCATGTTCTGATTGATGATCGGCACTCTTCAGACGTTACAGACGTAAGGTCGTTTAGAGGACCAAACGTTAACTCGGATCATTATCTCGTGTTATCCAAGATTCACGCCCGGTTGCCAACATATTAAAGTCCAGGACGACAAGGAGGATACAGTTGAATATCCAGCAGCTATCAACTGGAGAAGTTGCTACAGAGTACCTGCAGAAGGTGGATGAGCGGAGCTAGGATCAAGAAGGAGGTAAGCTGAATGAACAGTGGAGGCATATCCACATTACAATCAGTACCACAGAGGAAGAAGTGTTGGGTACAGCAGCAAAAGCCACGTCCAATGAGTGGTTTGACGCTGAGTGTCAGCGAGAGACGAATGAAAAGAACCGCGCCAGAGTTCACATGTTAGCCACGACTGTGACACGTCAGAGCGTAGAAAGATACCTGGAAGCTAGAGCTGCTGAAAAATAGTAGGAGGGTGGTATCCAAGACACGATCGCATAGTTGACGTAGGACTACAAAAATTTTATATTTTTATTTTGAAGCTATGTTTGATTTAAGCTCGTTTTACCTTTGTAGTTTGCTTGATTTATTTTACCAATTTAAGCTCAACATCTTCCAAAAGTAATATCAAGTATCTAGGTCGTCAGCCCAAATTCATCAAGCGACACTTCAAACGACTTGGAACTAAAACTTTTTCATTGCTGGCCATTTCTACTGTTAAGGTCGTCTTTGACCACTTAAAAAGTCAAAAAAGTCATGAAAAAAAACCGTTCATTTTTGGCATGGTTCGATTTTGGCAACAGAACGTGAACGTGGCAACAGACGTGTTGCCAAAATCGAACAGGGTCTGTATTTTGATTATTTCTTTGCAGCACTCTAACTTAGAAGAAAAAATTTTCTCTTCAACATTCACAATGGTCCAGAAACCAAATTTAGGGGGAAATTTGAGTCTAGAGCTCTATAGCAATGTTTAAGAGAAAAACTTTTTTTTACAAAGTTACTTAAAATTATTGGAGCTATAAAATTGTAGAACAAGGTTTTCTATCTACAAAAATAAAAAGGTTAACGCTTGATAGCATCGAAAATTTTGGTCACCCTAAAATATTGCTATAGAGCTCTAGACCCAAATTTCCCCCTAAATTGGGTTTCTGGACCATTGATGAAAGGCGAAGATGTCACATAAACTACTTTCCTGCAGTTACAAAAATGATTTTTTATAGAAAATTTGAAATTGACATAGAATTTCATGAACATGTTAACATTCAATTCAGGTCAATTTAAACATTTTATCAGTATACAGAATCAATCAGAATTTTTTTATTAGTTTCAAGATACCAAAGAACAACGAAGATACCATATTTGAAAGTTATATGTCACATTAGCCTCAGCAATTAATGTTTGCATAGCGTTGTTCAGTTACAAGTAAGGTTATGGAAAGTAATATTATCTTGCAAATGCTAATTCAAAAAAAAAATTCAATTGAAAAATACAAATACTAATGTCGGAACTCTAATATCAAGATTAAATGAATTTGGTTTTCCTCTATACCGCCACCGCGGGATGCAACTAGTATTGTCATATTGGACTAAATTCATTTAGCTAGTAAAATAACATCGTCAGTACAGCTTGTTTAGCTACCTATTCAAAGATCTGTACGGAGAATTTTGGTTTTCTATTGTCTTTTAAATACCCTATATTCAGTTAGTTCAAATCTGAAAAAAGCAGAGTGTAGAGTTCAAAAATAAACAACGCATTTTGTTGTCCCCGGCGGCGCAACGTATTTTGCGGCACCCGAAAAATCATATTGAATTCTGATATTGCTGCTATACGAAACAACAAGAAGAAGAAGACAATTGAAACGGCAATTCGACTGTGTTCCACGCCCCACTGTGCGTCAACAGCGGCAATGTAGTTTTCACTTGGCTTGACTGCACAAAAATAAATTTCGAGTTATTCTGCACTGATAGACGACGAGTAACCAGCGCTCTGTTCATACATTGCTCGGTGCAGTACTGTTGCCTGTGCCATTATATTCTCCTTCAAGACATCAGTTTTATTAACATTAACATATATATTAACAGCAGAACGTAATACTGTCTGATAGTGGAGGTGGTTACGAACTTTCCGAAAAAGCTTCACCTTCAAGACATCAAAATAGTCTAGGCTCATGGAAGCTAACATTAGTTGACCTATTGGGTCGGGGAGATTCTGTCAAATTTTTTTTGCCACTGGTATACAGGATAACTCAGCAGGCAGTTGGTGTCTATTCTTGAAGTCTGGTATTGCGGTTGCGGTTGGTATTGCGGAAGTATTGCGGTTAGACGTAGTCCTACGTCAAAAACATCATCGCCGGAAGAAACGACAGCATTGGGAGTGTATTCTTGCGAAAGTGGAAGGTTACTTCTCCATGTATGATGCAAGAAACTGCTAAAAGCAGAATAATGGAATATAGAAACCGGAACGTGTCATCCCCTGTCATGTGCATCGATAGGGAAGGGAACCTGATTACCGATAGAACGGAGTCGGCCAGGCGTTGGAAGGAACACTTTAGTGTGCTGTTGAACGGAGAAGAAAACAGCGTAGTCGAAAGGAGCAAGATGGTGATTGAGGATGACGGCAAAGCTGCGGACCCACCAGCCATGGACGAGGTGAAGAAGGCAGTGGAAGATTTGAAGAACCGCAAGGCAGCTGGTAAGAACGGCATTCCAACCGAACTCTTCAAAGTCGGGAGCAAACAGCTGTATCGTGCTTCACACCGGATCATGCTAAGAGGGTGGTCTGATGATGAATTAACCTCGGACTAGTTGGAGGGTCTCATATGGCCGATCTACAAAAAAGGTCACCGCCTGAACTGTAGCTATTATCGTGGCATAACTCTTCTCAACACCGTTTACAAAATTCTCTCTCGTATTCTGTTTCATAGACTGAGGCCGTTGTCGGAGACCTTTGTTGGTGATTACCAATGTGGTTTTTGAGAAGGATGCTCCGATACGGACCAAATGTTTACCCTGCGACAGATCCTTGATAAATTTCAAGAATTCAACCTGCAGACGCACCATCTGTTCATTGACTTTAGGGCAGCGTACGATACAGTTGAGAGAAATGAGTTATGGCGAATCATTCTCAATCATGATTTTTCCAACAAAACTAATAAGTCTGATAGGTGCCATAAGTCTGATAGGTGCTTGAAGGCTCTACATCATGCGTTAGGATAGCCGGTGGAATATCGTGACGTTAGATGGTTTGAAGCAGGGAGACGGGCTGTCAAACTTATTGTTCAACATTGCATTGGAGGGTGCTATACGGAGGGACGGCATGCCAAAAAACGGCACCATCATTACGAAGTCTCACATGCTTCTAGGTTTTGCAGACAATATCGACATCATTGGTATCAACCGTAGAGCAGTGGAAAAGGCCTTCGGACCTCTCAGGAGGAAATCTGCGAGTATACGGCTCATAATTAAGTCTACCAAAACGAAATACATGGTGGCTGCTAGAGAGCGTGGTAGTCCGACGGATGTTGGTGCTCGGGTGGTGTTAGATGGGGAAACTTTTGAAGTAGTCGACGAATTTATGTACCTGGGTACATTAGGGACATGTGACAACGAGGTTAGCTGTGAGATAAAAAGGCGGATAGCAGCTGCAAACAGGGCCTTCTACGGATTACGTAACCAGCTGAGGTCTCGCAGTCTGCAAACCCGTACTAAACATGCACTCTACAAACCACTAATTCTTCCCGTGGCCCTCTACGGCCATCAAGCATGGACGTTGAAAGAGGCCGATCGGTGAGCTGGTGTTTTTGGTATTTTTGAGCGTAGGATTTTACGTTCAATTCGTGGCGGCAAACTTGAAAATGGATATTTGGCGCAGACGCATGAACCATGAAGTGTACCAGGTGTACAAATCGGCGGAAATAGTCAAGCGGATAAAACACGGTAGGTTGCCCAGCCCGAGTGACATGGCGACATATTCTGGATTTGTCATTAGATCGATAATCGGTCTGCCGCCGTAAAAGTAAAGTTAGTAAGTTCATCAGGAGAAGTTGTTTGGTGACATAGCCTAGTATTAATTATTGGATAAAACGAAAAAACCTAAATTAATCCACCTAGCGGTCAGACCCAGCCTTTCTCATTTAAACTTATTATTTGTAAAAATAGATTTACATGAACGCTGCAATCCAATAAAGGAATAGGGACCGTATGCGTATAATGGACCCTGTGCGTATAGTGGACCCCTTTGCATTTGTTTCTTGTCATTATCATATTTATGCCATTATTATTATCTTTCACGAATAAGTATAACATGCTATAGATAAGAAAGATATGAATTCTCCGAATTTCTGCAAGAAAATAGGAAAAATAACAAATTTTCATTTAGCACAGCATAACACAGCGGTTTGTAAGCCATTTTGTAAGCAGAGACAAATTGTATTCTATTGTTTTCTAAGCGAATTGTTTGTTACAAATATGATCTAATCCTGATAATACCAAGCACTAATACTAAATTTTACTTTGAAACCTTGAAAACGAAGAAAAAAACTAAATAACACTTATTCACTGAGGGTCCATTAAAGGCATAATTCAAGTTACTATGTTGCGTTTTTGACAACCCTTCATTTCTGTTCATTTATAAACAAAATCTGTCGTTCGTGTGTGCTTTGAAGTGAATATTTGTGAGCGGGGAAACGGGGAAAACCAATAAGTGTAGGTGTAATTACACGAAATTATATGTGCAACAGTGTATTTTAGCGATCCAGAATCACGTTCCGATAAAAGAGGCATATAGGCTGCATGAGCTCCCACGTTCAACCGTGAAGTATCGCCTTGAAACTTGGACTGAAAAAACAAGGAAGGGCCCTCCAACTAAGCTAAAACCTTGGATGCTACATTCCGCTATCGGAACTCGATCTTCTGTTTAGTATACACAAGCTTCACGGCCAACTGTTAGTGCGCAGCGCAACAATTCTACCGACACTAACAGTCTAAACCGAGCCGGGATTCCAACATACGACGACAGGCTCGTTAAATCAGCATCGTGGCCCAGCGCGCCTCAGAGCTGTTTGAAATTCAAGCAAACAAAACCGTTGTCTATGAATTCAATACTTTTGGCCTCCAAAACCATTTTCTGCTTTAACTCTTTTGACTATTTTTTAAGTTAAACCATCGAAATCCATTCAAAAAAACCTTTGAAAAATGTGTGAAGTTATTTGAAATAGGGGTTCTTAGAATTTATTTGGGATGAAGATTAATGAAAGTTGGTACTAATGAAAGAAATCAACATTTCATGACCAAATATTATAATATGCGTATTATGGACCCGGGTCCATTATACGCATAGTGAACTCGGGTCCATTATAGGAAAAAGGGTCCATTATGCGCACATTAAGATCGGTAATATTTATTGATAATTGGCAATAAAAATGGACTTGACCAAAGAATTTTTCATTCGACTAGGTAAAAGACTTCATATTTAACCAAATATAAGAATACTGCTTCGAAAATAAAAAGAATTCTAGCCGTTTACATCTAAAGGGGGTCCATTACTAGCATATTAACCCTATTCACTCTTTGGGTACTAAAATATTGATGTTGTAACTGAAGTATCAAAATTGAAATTTGACTTAATTTCGAAAAATTCAATCACCAGCAATACCAGAAACGTTTAAATTGAACGATAACATATTTAAATTATGTTGAGGCCACATATATTGATCAAAGCAGGTAAAGTTTTGAATAGTCTCTTAATTTCTTTACTTTCCATAACTTCTTCTGAACCACATATCAAATTGATATGAAGTTTGTTATTTGTAAGTTTGAGAGATGACTCGTTTGTATGACACTAGTTATGTTCAAATAAGTCGTGAAATACTTGAGATAATAGACTTTAGTTGTTTTATTAACAATTTAATTCATAACGGTTGCTTAAGGGCAGCCAAACTTTGAAACCACGTGCTCAATCATAATTCATCAGTTAACCCTTAACTAGCCCGTTCATCTGATATCAATATTGTTCAAATCGGTTGTGTAGTTTCTAAGATAATGAAGTTTCGTGATTTTCACATTTCGATACATTACAGACGAAGTTACAATCCGATTACAGCAAAATTCAATAGGGTGTTATGAGGCAGCTAGACCTTTCATTTGATACTAATTCTGTGGAAATCGGGTCAACCATCTCTGAGAAAAGTGAGTGAGTCCAAGTAGTCTTCGGAATTTGTTTCTTTCAATAGCTGGATTTCAACATAACAGGCAAAGTAATAATCCGTTTGCAAAAAAAAAATCATTAGGGTCTTATGGGGCAACAAGACCTTCCATATGACACTGATTTTATGCAAATCTGTCCAGTCATCTCCGAGCAACATGAGTGAGATTAAATAGTATCCAGAACACGTTTCTTTCCATAACTTCTGAACCACATGTTCAATCTTAAAAAAAATCAAAAGTTAAGGGTTTTTTAGGTAGCCCGTTCATTTGAAACCAATTTTGTTCAAATCGGTTGTGCAGTTTCTGAGATATTGATGTTTCGTGATTTTCACATTTTGATACATAACCTTCAAACTAGAAATCTGATTACAAAAAAAATCAATAGGGTCTTATAGGGCAACTAGATCTTTCATTTGCAATTAATTTCATTGAAATCGGCTCAGCCATCGCTGAGAAAAGTGAGTGAGAAAAAAAAGTTGCCAGTGATCGTTAGGAGAAAGTCAATATGTTTACTTTCATTATGTGATTTCACATTTTCGTGAACAACGGACAAAGTTACTATTCGATTGCAATGAAATTCAATAGCAACCTATGGGGCAACTAGACCTTTCATTTGGCACTAATTTTGTGAAAATCGGTTCAGCCATCTCTGAGAAAAATGAGTGAGTTTAAACAACCTTAGGATAACTTTTCTTTACATAACTTTTGAACCATATGTTCAACCATAACGAAATTTGAGAATTGAGGATTCTGGAGACAGCCCGATCATTTGAAACCAGTTTCATTGAAATCGGTTGTGTGGTTTCTGAGTTATTGATGTTTCGTGATTTTTACATTTTGATACATAACCTCTAAACTAAAAATCCGATTACAATGAAATTCAATAGCAACCTATGGCGCAACTAGACCTTTCATTTGCAATTAATTTTATGAAAATCGGTTCAGCCATCTCTGAGAAAAGTGAGTGAGAAAAAAAAGTTGCACATACACACACACACACATACACACATACACACATACATACATACATACATGCAGAAAATGCTCAGTTTGTCGAAAGGGGTCGAGTGGAATATGACATTCGGCCATTGGGACCACTTTTATACCTTTGGTTGTTCCAGTGATTGTTATACCTTTCTAGGAGAAAGGCAAAAAGTAATTGAAGGTATTTTTTCAATAAATATTGAAGTTATCTCGCATATGGACACTCACAAAAGAGGTGTAGTATGTTGCGTATTCTTTTGATTCTTGTGTTAAGTAATGGCCATACACTACTCTACGTTTTTTTTCCAAGACGTTTATTTGATACGGCACAATACAATCTAATGTTTAATGGAGCCAAATACACATATGTGTCTTACTTACTAACTTAATACTTGAAGACCATTTTTTACTCTCGCGGTCGACTTTACTCTACGTTATTAGAGTCCATTTATACATCACGTGAACAGTTTGGGAGGATAGGTTACGATGAAGGTAAAAATTCACGGTCTATATGGCTTTTTCTTACTGCTAAGTGATTAATATCTGCTGGTTTCTCTCGCGGGTGCACTTTATGAACATCTGTAGTACACAACCGATATTGCATGTGAAAATTCTTGGAAAATCCGTGTGTCCAGCTTTCCCTACCTTAGTGTGTCCATCTTGCCCGATCTGGCTGTAAATTTTTCAAACGTTCGTAGCTCTCTATCAGAACATCGAAAATCTGCTGGATTTTCACGAGAAAACCGAAGAAAGACTAATTAAAAACTTTACCATCGAGAATAAATGTAAACAAATTTCACGAGTTTAAAATGCACTTACATGATAACGCAAAAAATAGTGTCGTAACAGTATAAAAATCACTTCAATCGGGATTGAATCTCCAAGGATGTATTGAACATCTTGACCACAGCATCAACGCCAACCTCAGCATCACTGATTCGATATTGGGGAGAGCTAAATTTGGTAAACGGCTGGGCGGTGCGTACCAGCAGTACACCCGTACTAGTTGGCATAACTGGGGTCTATTCCAGTGTGGTCCAAGGTATAATGCCATATTCCTACCTCCTTGTGGTACCGACTGGAACACGGGCAGCCAAGGGAAGATCGATGAACCATTGGGAACTTTGTCGTATGCTGACAGGAAAGGAGTAGTTGTTCTCCTTGTAGAGCAGCTTGTCTGATCGTCTGTTCCCCAGAACCAGAAACAACGACTGATTCGAGGCGGACGGATAAACTGTGAAAAACGGTGTCTCACCAGGTACACCCCACAGACTGCAGCTTCGTCGCGAGACTAGGCATCGTAGCCCTAGTGAAGCAGCATGTTAAAAAACATACTACGAACAATCAAGAATTGAAAACGAACCGGAACAATCGGCAATGACCCAGCCGACGAAATAAGGACGACGATTAGAAGCTCGGTACTTGTAACAGTAGATCGCTCAACGCCCCGAGTGCCGACCGGTTCTGCTGGATCATTAGAACCCTGCAACTTCAACATCGTTGCGTTTCCAGGAGCTTTGCCCGAAAGAGAGGAGGTACGGCGGATTTGTGGCCGAAGGGCACAGTTTTACTTGAGCGGCGTCACAGCCAATGAGCTGGGTACCGGCTTCTTAGTGCTGGGCACGATGCAGAGTCGTGCGATCAAGTGACAGGCGATCAGCGACAGGTTGTGTTTGTTGAGAATAGAACACAACTCTACAATTACACTATCCTCAATGTGCATTGCCCTCACGAAGGACGACCCGACACAGAAAAGAAACGTTCTACGCACAG